>NC_012872.2:34153843-34156948 GCF_000003195.3 Sorghum bicolor | reverse complement strand
TCGGGTGTGTCTAAAATGGTTTCTTAGCCTATAGTGCATTAGGCGTAAACCATGCACATATCTTATACTAAAGCTAACACTGTCTCTAAACGAATCGAAGCAAAATTCCATATGACACACATCATCAAGGAGTTATATCAGGTGTGTCCTAATTGATTTCTGAGCATATCGTATGTTCCATGCAAACCGTGCATCTATCTTGCATCAAGATTAGCACTATCTCCAAATAGACCAAACCGAGCATTCACTTGAGCCCCTTGACCTAGGAGTACCATCGGGTGCGTCCAAAATGGTTTCTTATCCTATGGTGCATTAGGTGCAAACCGTGCACCTATCTTGCACCGAAACTAACACAGTCCCTAAACGGACCGAAGTGAGATTCCATATGACACATGTCATCTAGGAGTTCCATCTGGTGCATCCAAATAGATTTCTGAGCATATGGTATGTTCCATGCAAATCGTGCACCTATCTTGCATCAACATTAGCATTATCTCTAAACAGACCGAACAGAGCCTCCACTTGAGCCACTTCACCTAGGAGTACCAACAGGTGCTTCCAAAATGGTTTTTTAGACTTTGGTGCATTAGGCGCAAACTGTGCACATATCTTGCACCGAAACTAATACTATCTCTAAGCACACCAAAGCGAGATTCCATATGACACATGTCATCAAGGAGTTCTATCGGCTGTGTCGAAATTAATTTCTAACCATATGGTACGTTCCATGCAGACCGTGCATCTATCTTGCATCAAGATTAGCACTATCTCCAAATAGATCAAACTGAGCTTCCACTTGAGCCTCTTCACCGAATTACCAACAGGTGCTTCCAAAATGGTTTCTTAGACTATGGTGCATTAGGTGCAAACCATGCACATATCTTGCACTGAAACTAACACTGTTTCTAAACAGACCAAAGAGAGATTCCATATGATACACATCATCAAGGGGTTCCATCGGGTGCATCCAAATTGATTTCCAAGCATATGGTATGTTCCATGCACCTACCTTGCATCAAGATTAGCACTATCTCCAAACAGACCGAACCGAGCATCCACTTGAGCCCCTTCACCTAGGAGTACCAACAAGTGCGTCCAAAATGGTTTCTTAGACTATGGTGCATTAGGTGCAAACTGTGCACCTATCTTGCACCGAAACTAACAATGTCTCCAAATGGACCGAAGCGAGATTCCATATGACACACGTCATCAAGGAGTTCCATTGGGTGCATTGAAATTGATTTCCAAGCATATGGTATGTTCCATGCAAACCATGCACCTACCTTGCATAAGGATTAGCACTATCTCCAAACTGACCGAACCAAGCTTCCACTTGAGCCTCTTCACCAAGGAGTACCAAACAGTGCGTCCAAAATGGTTTCTTAGACTATGGTGCATTAGGCGCAAACTGTGCACCTACCTTGCACTAAAACTTACAATGTCTACAAACGAACCGAAGCAAGATTCCATATGACACACGTCATCATGGAGTTCTATTGTTTGTGTCCAAATTAATTTCTAAGCATATGGTATGTTCCATGCAGACTGTGCATCTATCTTGCATCAAGTTTAGCACTATCTCCAAACAGATCAAACCGAGTTTCCACTTGAGCCTCTTCAGCGAACTACCAACAGGTGCTTCCAAAATGGTTTCTTAAACTATGGTGCATTAGGCGCAAACCATGCACATATCTTGCACCGAAACTAACATTGTTTCTAAATAGACCAAAGTGAGATTCCATATGACACAGGTCATCAACGAGTTCCATCGGGTGCATACAAATTGATTTCCATGCATATGGTATATTTCATGCAAACCGTGCACCTATCTTGCATCAAGATTAGCACTATCTCCAAACAGACCGAACCGAGCTTCCACTTGAGCCTCTTCATCTAGGAGTACAAACTGTTGTATCAAAAATGGTTTCTTAGACTATGGTGCAATAGGCACAAACTATGCACCTATCTTGCACCAAAACTAACATTGTCTCCAAACAGACCGAAGCGAAATTCCATATGACACACGTCATCTAGGAGTTCCTTTGGGTGTGTCCAAATTGATTTCTTAACATATAGTACGTTCCATGCAAACTGTGCAACTATGTTGCATCAAGATTAGCACTATATCCGGACAGACCAAATCGAGACTCCACTTGAGCCACTTCAACTACGAGTACCATCGGGTGTGTCTAAAATGGTTTCTTAGCCGATAGTGCATTAGGCGTAAACCGTGCACATATCTTATACTAAAGCTAACACTGTCTCTAAACGAATCGAAGCAAGATTCCATATGACACACATCATCAAGGAGTTATATCAGGTGTGTCCTAATTGATTTCCAAGCATATGGTATGTTCCATGCAAATCATGCACCTATCTTGCATCAAGATTAGCACTATCTCTAAACAGACCAAACCGAGCATCCACTTGAGCCCCTTCACCTAGGAGTACCAACAAGTGCATCCAAAATGGTTTCTTAGGCTTAGGTGCATTGGGCGCAAACCGTGCACCTATCTTGCACCGAAACTAACACAGTCTCTAAATGGACCGAAGTGAGATTCCATATGACACATGTCATCTAGGAGTTCCATCTGGTGCATCCAAATAGATTTCTGAGCATATGGTATGTTCCATGCAAATCGTGCACCTATCTTGCATCAACATTAGCATTATCTCTAAACAGACCGAACAGAGCCTCCACTTGAGCCTCTTCACCTAGGAGTACCAACAGGTGCTTCCAAAATGGTTTTTTAGACTTTGGTGCATTAGGCACAAACCGTGCACATATCTTGCACCGAAACTAATACTATCTCTAAGCACACCAAAGCGAGATTCCATATGACACACGTTATCAAGGAGTTCTATCGGGTGTGTCCAAATTAATTTCTAAGCATATGGTACGTTCCATGCAGACCGTGCATCTATCTTGCATCAAGATTAGCTCTATCTCCAAACAGATCAAACCGAGCTTCCACTTGAGCCTCTTCACCGAAGTACCAACAGGGGCTTCCAAAATGGTTTCTTAGACTATGGTGCATTAGGCCCAAACCATGCACATTAACTTGCACCAAAACTAACACTGTTTTCTAACAGACCAAAGAGAGA
>NC_012872.2:34150414-34151465 GCF_000003195.3 Sorghum bicolor | reverse complement strand
ACCAGTTATATCAGGTGTGTCCTAATTGATTTCTGAGCATATCGTATGTTCTATGCAAACTGTGCATCTATCTTGCATCAAGATTAGCACGGTATCCAAACAGACCAAACCGAGCTTTCACTTGGGCCCCTTGACCTAGGAGTACCATCGGATGCGTCCAAAATGGTTTCTTATCCTATGGTGCATTAAGTGCAAACCGTGCACCTATCTTGCACCGAAACTAACACAGTCTCTAAACGGACCGAAGTGACATTCCATATGACACATGTCATCTAGGAGTTCCATCTGGTGCATCCAAATAGATTTCTGAGCATATGGTATGTTCCATGCAAATCGTGCACGTATCTTACATCAACATTAGCACTATCTCTAAACAGACCGAACAGAGCCTCCACTTGAGCCTCTTCACCTAGGAGTACCGACAGGTGCTTCCAAAATGGTTTTTTAGACTTTGGTGCATTAGGCACAAACCGTGCACATATCTTGCACCGAAACTAATGCTATCTCTAAGCACACCAAAGCGAGATTCCATAGGACACACGTCATCAAGGAGTTCTATCGGGTGTGTCCAAATTAATTTCTAAGCATATGGTACGTTCCATGCAGACCGTGCATCTATCTTGCATCAAGATTAGCACTATCTCAAAACAGATCAAACCGAGCTTCCACTTGAGCCTCTTCACCGAAGTACCAACAGGTGCTTCCAAATGGTTTCTGAGACTATGGTGCATTAGGCGCAAACCATGCACATATCTTGCACCGAAACTAACTCTGTTTCTAAACAGACCAAAGAGAGATTCCATATTATAAACATTATCAAGGAGTTCCATCGGGTGCATCCCAATTGATTTCCAAGCATAAGGGATGTTCCATGCACCTACCTTGCATCAAGATTAGCACTATCTCCAAACAGACCGAACCGAGCATCCACTTGAGCCCCTTCACCTAGGAGTACCAACAAGTGCGTCCAAATTGGTTTCTTAGACTATGGTGCATTAGGTGCAAACTGTGCACCTTTCTTGCACCGAAACTAACAATGTCTCCAAATGGA
>NC_012872.2:34133669-34149994 GCF_000003195.3 Sorghum bicolor | reverse complement strand
TCATCAAGGAGTTCTATTGTTTGTGTCCAAATTAATTTCTAAGCATATGTATGTTCCATGCAGACCGTGCATCTATCTTGCATCAAGTTTAGCACTATCTCCAAACAGATCAAACCGAGCTCCCACTTGAGCCTCTTCACAGAACTACCAACAGGTGCTTCCAAAATGGTTTCTTAGCCTATGGTGCATTAGGCGTAAACCGTGCACATATCTTATACCAAAGCTAACACTGTCTCTAAACGAATCGAAGCAAGATTCCATATGACACACATCATCAACCAGTTATATCAGGTGTGTCCTAATTGATTTCTGAGCATATCGTATGTTCTATGCAAACCGTGCATCTATCTTGCATCAAGATTAGCACGGTATCCAAACAGACCAAACCGAGCTTTCACTTGGGCCCCTTGACCTAGGAGTACCATCGGATGCGTCCAAAATGGTTTCTTATCCTATGGTGCATTAAGTGCAAACCGTGCACCTATCTTGCACCGAAACTAACACAGTCTCTAAACGGACCGAAGTGACATTCCATATGACACATGTCATCTAGGAGTTCCATCTGGTGCATCCAAATAGATTTCTGAGCATATGGTATGTTCCATGCAAATCGTGCACGTATCTTACATCAACATTAGCATTATCTCTAAACAGACCGAACAGAGCCTCCACTTGAGCCTCTTCACCTAGGAGTACCAACAGGTGCTTCCAAAATGGTTTTTTAGACTTTGGTGCATTAGGCACAAACCGTGCACATATCTTGCACCGAAACTAATACTATCTCTAAGCACACCAAAGCGAGATTCCATATGACACACGTTATCAAGGAGTTCTATCGGGTGTGTCCAAATTAATTTCTAAGCATATGGTACGTTCCATGCAGACCGTGCATCTATCTTGCATCAAGATTAGCTCTATCTCCAAACAGATCAAACCGAGCTTCCACTTGAGCCTCTTCACCGAAGTACCAACAGGTGCTTCCAAAATGGTTTCTTAGACTATGGTGCATTAGGCGCAAACCATGCACATAACTTGCACCAAAACTAACACTGTTTCTAAACAGACCAAAGAGAGATTCCATATGATACACATCATCAAGGAGTTCCATCGGGTGCATCCAAATTGATTTCCAAGCATATGGTATGTTCCATGCACCTACCTTGAATCAAGATTAGCACTATCTCCAAACAGACCAAACCGAGCATCCACTTGAGCCCCTTCACCTATGAGTACCAACAAGTGCGTCCAAAATGGTTTCTTAGACTATGGTGCATTCTGTGCAAACTGTGCACCTATTTTGCCCAGAAACTAACAATGTCTCCAAATGGACCGAAGCGAGATTCCATATGACACACGTCATCAAGGAGTTACATCGGGTGCATCGAAATTGATTTCCAAGCATATGGTATGTTCCATGCAAACCATGCACCTACCTTGCATAAGGATTAGCACTATCTCCAAACTGACCGAACTAAGCTTCCACTTGAGCCTCTTCACCAAGGAGTACCAAACAGTGCGTCCAAAATGGTTTCTTAGACTATGGTGCATTAGGCGCAAACTGTGCACCTATCTTGCACTAAAACTAACAATGTCTACAAACGAACCAAAGCAAGATTCCATATGACACACGTCATCAAGGAGTTCTATTGTTTGTGTCCAAATTAATTTCTAAGCATATGTATGTTCCATGCAGACCGTGCATCTATCTTGCATCAAGTTTAGCACTATCTCCAAACAGATCAAACCGAGCTCCCACTTGAGCCTCTTCACAGAACTACCAACAGGTGCTTCCAAAATGGTTTCTTAGCCTATGGTGCATTAGGCGTAAACCGTGCACATATCTTATACCAAAGCTAACACTGTCTCTAAACGAATCGAAGCAAGATTCCATATGACACACATCATCAACCAGTTATATCAGGTGTGTCCTAATTGATTTCTGAGCATATCGTATGTTCCATGCAAACCGTGCATCTATCTTGCATCAAGATTAGCACTATATCCAAACAGACTAAACCGAGCTTTCACTTGAGCCCCTTGACCTAGGAGTACCATCGGGTGCGTCCAAAATGGTTTCTTATCCTATGGTGCATTAGGTGCAAACCGTGCACCTATCTTGCACCGAAACTAACACAGTCTCTAAACGGACCGAAGTGACATTCCATATGACACATGTCATCTAGGAGTTCCATCTGGTGCATCTAAATAGATTTATGAGCATATGGTATGTTCCATGCAAATCGTGCACCTATCTTGCATCAACATTAGCATTATCTCTAAACAGACCGAACAGAGCCTCCACTTGAGCCTCTTCACCTAGGAGTACCAACAGGTGCTTCCAAAATGGTTTCTTAGACTATGGTGCATTAGGCGCAAACCATGCACATATCTTGCACCGAAACTAAAACTATTTCTAAACAGACCAAACAGAGATTCCATATGATACACATCATCAAGGAGTTCCATCGGGTGCATCCAAATTGATTTCCAAGCATATGGTATGTTGCATGCACCTACATTGCATCAATATTAGCACTATCTCCAAATAGACCGAACCAAGCATCCACTTGAGCCTCTTCACCTAGGAGTACAAACAAGTGCGTCCAAAATGGTTTCTTAGACTATGGTGCATTAGGTGCAAACTGTGCACCTATCTTGCACCAAAACTAACAATGTCTCCAAATGGATCGAAGCGAGATTCCATATGACACACGCCATCAAGGAGTTCCATCGAGTGCATCGAAATTGATTTCCAAGCATATGGTATGTTCCATGCAAACCATGCACCTACCTTGCATAAGGATTAGCACTATCTCCAAACTAACCGAACCAAGCTTCCACTTAAGCCTCTTCACCAAGGAGTACCAAACAGTGCGTCCAAAATGGTTTCTTAGACTATGGTGCATTAGGCGCAAACTATGCACCTATCTTGCACTAAAACAAACAATGTCTACAAACGAACCGAAGCAAGATTCCATATAACACACGTCATCAAGGAGTTCTATTGTTTATGTCTAAATTAATTTCTAAGCATATGGTATGTTCCATGCAGACCGTGCATCTATCTTGCATCAAGTTTAGCACTATCTCCAAATAGATCAAACCGAGCTTCCACTTGAGCCTCTTCACCGAACTACCAACAGGTGCTTCCAAAATGGTTTCTCAAACTATGGTGCATTAGGCGCAAACCATGCACATATCTTGCACCGAAACGAACACTGTTTCTAAACAGACCAAAGCGAGATTCCATATGACACATGTCATCAAGGAGTTCCATCAGGTGCATAGAAATTGATTTCCAAGCATATGGTATGTTCCATGCAAACCGTGCACCTATCTTGCATCAAGATTAGCACTATCTCAAAACAGACCGAACCGAGCTTCCACTTGAGCCTCTTCATCTAGGAGTACAAACAGTTGTATCAAAAATGGTTTCTTAGAGTATGGTGCATTAGGCACAAACTATGCACCTATCTTGCACCGAAACTAACATTGTCTCCAAACAATCTGAAGTGAGATTCCATATGACACACGTCATCTAGGAGTTCCTTTAGGTGTGTCCAAATTGATTTCTTAACATATGGTACGTTCCATGCAAACTGTGCAACTATGTTGCATCAAGATTAGCACTATATCCGAACAGACCAAATCGAGCCTCCACTTGAGCCTCTTCAACTACGAGTACCATCGGGTGTGTCTAAAATGGTTTCTTAGCCTATGATGCATTAGGCGTAAACCGTGCACATATCTTATACCAAAGCTAACACTGTCTCTAAACGAATCGAAGCAAGATTCCATATGACACACATCATCAACTAGTTATATCAGGTGTATCCTAATTGATTTCTGAGCATATCGTATGTTCCATGCAAACCGTGCATCTATCTTGCATCAAGATTAGCACTATCTCCAAACAGATCAAACCGAGCTTCCACTTGAGCCTCTTCACCGAAGTACCAACAGGTGCTTCCAAAATGGTTTCTTAGACTATGGTGCATTAGGCGCAAACCATGCACATATCTTACACCGAAATTAACACTGTTTCTAAAGAGACCAAAGAGAGATTCCATATGATAAACATCATCAAGGAGTTCCATCGGGTGCATCCAAATTGATTTCCAAGCATATGGTATGTTCCATGCACCTACCTTGCATCAAGATTAGCACTATCTCCAAACAGACCGAACCGAGCATCCACTTGAGCCCCTTCACCTAGGAGTACCAACAAGTGCGTCCAAATTGGTTTCTTAGACTATGGTGCATTAGGTGCAAACTGTGCACCTATCTTGCACCGAAACTAACAATGTCTCCAAATGGACCGAAGCGAGATTCCGTATGACACACGTAAACCGTGCACATATCTTATACCAAAGCTAACACTGTCTCTAAACGAATCGAAGCAAGATTCCATATGACACACATCATCAACTAGTTATATCAGGTGTGTCCTAATTGATTTCTGAGCATATCGTATGTTTCATGCAAACCGTGCATCTATCTTGCATCAAGATTAGCACTATATCCAAACAGACCAAACCGAGCTTTCACTTGAGTCCCTTGACCTAGGAGTACCATCGGGTGCGTCCAAAATGGTTTCTTATCCTATGGTGCATTAGGTGCAAACCGTGCACCTATCTTGCACCGAAACTAACACAGTCTCTAAACGGACCGAAGTGACATTCCATATGACACATGTCATCTAAGAGTTCCATGTGGTGCATCCAAATAGATTTCTGAGCATATGGTATGTTCCATGCAAATGGTGCACCTATCTTGCATCAACATTAGCATTATCTCTAAACAGACCGAACAGAGCCTCCACTTGAGCCTCTTCACCTAGGAGTACCAACAGGTGCTTCCAAAATGGTTTTTTAGACTTTGGTGCATTAGGCACAAACCGTGCACATATCTTGCACCGAAACTAATACTATATCTAAGCACACCAAAGAGAGATTCCATATGACACACGTTATCAAGGAGTTCTATCGGGTGTGTCCAAATTAATTTCTAAGCATATGGTACGTTCCATGCAGACCGTGCATCTATCTTGCATCAAGATTAGCACTATCTCCAAATAGATCAAACCGAGCTTCCACTTGAGCCTCTTCAACGAAGTACCAACAGGTGCTTCCAAAATGGTTTCTTAGACTATGGTGCATTAGGCGCAAACCATGCACATATCTTGCACCGAAACTAACACTGTTTCTAAACAGACCAAAGAGAGATTCCATATGATAAACATCATCAAGGAGTTCCATCGGGTGCATCCAAATTGATTTCCAAGCATAAGGTATGTTCCATGCACCTACCTTGCATCAAGATTAGCACTATCTCCAAACAGACCGAACCGAGCATCCACTTGAGCACCTTCACCTAGGAGTACCAACAAGTGCGTCCAAATTGGTTTCTTAGACTATGGTGCATTAGGTGCAAACTGTGCACCTATCTTGCACTGAAACTAACAATGTCTCCAAATGGACCGAAGCGAGATTCCCTATGACACACGTAAACCGTGCACATATCTTATACCAAAGCTAACAGTGTCTCTAAACGAATCGAAGCAAGATTCCATATGACACACATCATCAACTAGTTATATCAGGTGTATCCTAATTGATTTCTGAGCATATCGTATGTTCCATGCAAACCGTGCATCTATCTTGCATCAAGATTAGCACTATATCCAAACAGACCAAACCAAGCTTTCCCTTGAGCCCCTTGACCTAGGAGTACCATCGGGTGCGTCCAAAATGGTTTCTTATCCTATGGTGCATTAGGTGCAAACCGTGCACCTATCTTGCACCGAAACTAACACAGTCTCTAAACGGACCGAAGTGACATTCCATATGACACATGTCATCTAGGAGTTCCATCTGGAGCATCCAAACAGATTTCTGAGCATATGGTATGTTCCATGCAAATCGTGCACCTATCTTACATCAACATTAGCATTATCTCTAAACAGACCGAACAGAGCCTCCACCTCAGCCTCTTCACCTAGGAGTACCAACAGGTGTTTCCAAAATGGTTTTTTAGACTTTGGTGCATTAGGCACAAACCATGCACATATCTTGCACCGAAACTAATACTATCTCTAAGCACACCAAAGCGAGATTCCATATGACACACGTTATCAAGGAGTTCTATCGGGTGTGTCCAAATTAATTTCTAAGCATATGGTACGTTCCATGCAGACCGTGCATCTATCTTGCATCAAGATTAGCACTATCTCCAAACAGATCAAACCGAGCTTCCACTTGAGCCTCTTCACCGAAGTACCAACAGGTGCTTCCAAAATGGTTTCTTAGACTATGGTGCATTAGGTGCAAACTGTGCACCTATCTTGCACCGAAACTAACAATGTCTCCAAATGGACCGAAGCGAGATTCCATATGACACACGTCATCAAGGAGTTCCATCGGGTGCATCGAAATTGATTTCCAAGCATATGGTATGTTCCATGCAAACCATGCACCTACATTGCATAAGGATTAGCACTGTCTCCAAACTGACCGAACCAAGCTTCCACTTGAGCCTCTTCAGCAAGGAGTACCAAACAGTGCGTCCAAAATGGTTTCTTATACTATGGTGCATTAGGCGCAAACTGTGCACCTATCTTGCACTAAAACTAACAATGTCTACAAACGAACCGAAGCAAGATTCCATATGACACACGTCATCAAGGAGTTCTATTGTTTGTGTCCAAATTAATTTCTAAGCATATGGTATGTTCCATGCAGACCGTGCATCTATGTTGCATCAAGTTTAGCACTATCTCCAAACCGAGCCTCTTCACCGAACTACCAACTGGTGCTTCCAAAATGGTTTCTTAAACTATGGTGCATTTGGCGCAAACCATGCACATATCTTGCACCGAAACTAACACTGTTTCTA
Source organism: Sorghum bicolor (assembly GCF_000003195.3). Taxonomy (NCBI): domain Eukaryota; kingdom Viridiplantae; phylum Streptophyta; class Magnoliopsida; order Poales; family Poaceae; genus Sorghum; species Sorghum bicolor. Next base: position 34,143,100 of record NC_012872.2, on the reverse strand, counting down.
AACAGACCAAAGCGAGACTCCATATGTCACAGGTCATCAAGGAGTTCCATCGAGTGCATACAAATTGTTTCCAAGCATATGGTAAGTTCCGTGCAAACCGTGCACCTATCTTACATCAAGATTAGCACTATCTCCAAACAGACCGAACCGAGCTTCCACTTGAGCCTCTTCATCTAGAAGTACAAACAGTTGCATCAAAAATGGTTTCTTAGACTATGGTCCATTAGGCACAAACTATGCACTTATCTTGCACAAAAACTAACATTGTCTCCAAACAGACCGAAGCGAGATTCCATATGACACACGTCATCTAGGAGTTCCTTTAGGTGTGTCCAAATTGATTTCTTAACATATGGTATGTTCCATGTAAACTGTGCAACTATGTTGCATCAAGATTAGCACTATATCTGAATAGACCAAATCGAGCCTCCACTTGAGCCTCTTCAACTACGAGTACCATCGGGTGTGTCTAAAACGGTTTCTTAGCCTATGGTGCATTAGGCGTAAACCGTGCACATATCTTATACCAAAGCTAACATTGTCTCTAAACGAATCGAAGCAAGATTCCATATGACACACATCATCAACCAGTTATATCAGGTGTGTCCTAATTGATTTCTGAGCATATCGTATGTTCCATGCAAACCGTGCATCTATCTGGCATCAAGATTAGCACTATATCCAAACAGACCAAACCAAGCTTTCACTTGAGCCCCTTGACCTAAGAGTATCATCGGGTGCGTCCAAAATGGTTTCTTATCCTATGGTGCATTAGGTGCAAACCGTGCACCTATCTTGCACCGAAACAAATACAGTCTCTAAACGGACCGAAGTGACATTCCATATGACACATGTCATCTAGGAGTTCCATCTGGTGCATCCAAATAGATTTCTGAGCATATGGTATGTTCCATGCAAATCGTGCACCTATCTTACATCAACATTAGCATTATCTCTAAACAGACCGAATAGAGCCTCCACTTAAGCCTCTTCACCTAGGAGTGCCAACAGGTGCTTCCAAAATGGTTTTTTAGACTTTGGTGCATTAGGCACAAACCGTGCACATATCTTGAACCGAAACTAATACTATCTCTAAGCACACCAAAGCGAGATTCCATATGACACACGTCATCAAGGAGTTCTATCGGGTGTGTCCAAATTAATTTCTAAGCATATGGTACGTTCCATGCAGACCGTGCATCTATCTTGCATCAGGATTAGCACTATCTCCAAACAGATCAAACCGAGCTTCCACTTGAGCCTCTTCACCGAAGTACCAACAGGTGCTTCCAAAATGGTTTCTTAGACTATGGTGCATTAGGCGCAAACCATACACATATCTTGCACCGAAACTAACACTGTTTCCAAAAAGACCAAAGAGAGATTCCATATGATACACATCATCAAGGAGTTCCATCAGGTGCATCCAAATTGATTTCAAAGCATATGGTTTGTTCCATGCACCTATCTTACATCAAGATTAGCACTATCTCCAAACAGACCGAACCGAGCATCCACTTGAGCCCCTTCACCTAGGAGTACCAACAAGTGCGTCCAAAATGGTTTCTTAGACTATGGTGCATTAGGTGGAAACTGTGCACCTATCTTGCACCGAAACTAACAATGTCTCCAAATGGACCGAAGCGAGATTCCATATGACACACATCATCAAGGAGTTCCATCGGGTGCATCGAAATTGATTTCCAAGCATATGGTATGATCCATGCAAACCATGCACCTACCTTGCATAAGAATTAGCACTATCTCCGAACTGACCGAACCAAGCTTCCACTTGAGCCTCTTCACCAAGGAGTACCAAACAGTGCGTCGAACATGGTTTCTTAGACTATGGTGCATTAGGCGCAAACTGTGCACCTATCTTGCACTAAAACTAACAATGTCTACAAACGAACCGAAGCAAGATCCATATGACACACGTCATCAAGGAGTCTATTGTATGTGTCCAAATTAATTTCTAAGCATATGGTATGTTCCATGCAGACCGTGCATCTATCTTGCATCAAGTTTAGCACTATCTCCAAACAGATCAAACCGAGCTTCCACTTGAGCCTCTTCACCGAACAACCAACAGTTGCTTCCAAAATGGTTTCTTAAACTATGGTGCATTAGGCGCAAACCATGCACATATCTTGCATCGAAACTAACACTGTTTCTAAACAGACCAAAGCAAGATTCCATATGACACAGGTCATCAAGGAGTTCCAACGGGTGCATACAAATTGATTTCCAAGCATATGGTTTGTGTGCATGCAAACCGTGCACCTATCTTGCATCAAGATTAGCACTATCTCCAAACAGACCGAATCGAGCTTCCACTTGAGCCTCTTCATCTAGGAGTACAAACAGTTGCATCAAAAATGGTTTCTTAGACTATGGTGCATTAGGCATAAACCATGCACCTATATTGCACCAAAACTAACATTGTCTCCAAACAGACCGAAGCGAGATTCCATATGACACACGTCATCTAGGTGTCCCTTTAGGTGTGTCCAAATTGATTTCTTAACATACGGTACGTTCGATGCAAACAGTGCAACTATGTTGCATCAAGATTAGCACTATATCCGAACAGACCAAATCGAGCCTCCACTTGAGCCTCTTCAACTACGAGTACCATCGGGTGTGTCTAAAATGGTTTCTTAGCCTATGGTGCATTAGGCGTAAACCGTGCACATATCTTATACCAAAGCTAACATTGTCTCTAAATGAATCGAAGCAAGATTCCATATGACACTCATCATCAACCAGTTATATAAGGTGTGTCCTAATTGATTTCTGAGCATATCGTATGTTCCATGCAAACCGTGCATCTATCTTGCATCAAGATTAGAACTATCTCCAAACAGACCAAACCGAGCTTTCACTTGAGCCCCTTGACCTAGGAGTACCGTCGGGTGCGTCCAAAATAGTTTCTTATCCTATGGTGCATTAGGTGCAAATCGTGCACCTATCTTGCACCGAAACTAACACAGTCTCTAAACGGACCGAAGTGACATTCCATATGACACATGTCATCTAGGAGTTCCATCTGGTGCATCCAAATAGATTTCTGAGCATATGGTATGTTCCATGCAAATCGTGCACCTATCTTGCATCAACATTAGCATTATCTCTAAACAGACCGAACAGAGCCTCCACTTGAGCCTCTTCACCTACGAGTACCAACAGGTGCTTCCAAAATGGTTTTTTAGACTTTGGTCCATTAGGCGCAAACCGTGCACATATCTTGCACCGAAACTAATACTATCTCTAAGCACACCAAAGCGAGATTCGATATGACACATGTCATCAAGGAGTTCTATCGGGTGTGTCCAAATTAATTTCTAAGCATATGGTACGTTCCATGCAGACCGTGCATCTATCTTGCATCAAGATTAGCACTATCTCCAAACAGATCAAACCGAGCTTCCACTTGAGCCTCTTCACCGAAGTACCAACAGGTGCTTTAAAAATGGTTTCTTAGGCTATGGTGCATTAGGCGCAAACCATGCACATATCTTGCACCGAAATTAACACTGTTTCTAAACAGACCGAAGAGAGATTCCATATGATACACATCATCAAGGAGTTCCATCGGGTGTGTCCTAATTGGTTTCCAAGCATATGGTATGTTCCATGCACCTACCTTGCATCAAGATTAGCACTATCTCCAAACAGACCGAACCGAGCATCCACTTGAGCCCCTTCACCTAGGAGTACCAACAAGTGCGTCCAAAATGGTTTCTTAGACTATGGTGCATTAGGTGCAAATTGTGCACCTATCTTGCACCGAAACTAACAGTGTCTCCAAATGGACCGAAGCGAGATTCCATATGACACACGTCATCAAGGAGTTCCATCGGGTGCATCGAAATTGATTTCCAAGCATATGGTATGTTCCATGCAAACCATGCACCTACCTTGCATAAGGATTAGCACTATCTCCAAACTGACCGAACCAAGCTTCCAATTGAGCCTCTTCACCAAGGAGTACTAAACAGTGTGTCCAAAATGGTTTCTTAGACTATGGTGCATGAGGCGCAAACTGTGCACCTATCTTGCAATAAAACTTACAATGTCTACAAACGAACCGAAGCAAGATTCCATATGACACACGTCATCAAGGAGTTCTATTGTTTGTGTCCAAATAAATTTCTAAGCATATGGTATGTTCCATGCAGACCGTGCATCTATCTTGCATCAAGTTTAGCACTATCTCCAAACAGATGAAACCGAGCTTCCACTTGAGCCACTTCACCGAACTACCAACAAGTGCTTCCAAAATGGTTTCTTAAACTATGGTGCATTAGGCGCAAACCATGCACATATCTTGCAACGAAACTAACATTGTTTCTAAACAGACCAAAGCGAGATTCCATATGACACAGGTCAACAAGGAGTTCCATCGGGTGCATACAAATTGATTTCCAAGCATATGGTATGTTCCATGCAAACCGTGCACCTATCTTGCATCAAGATTAGCACTATCTCCAAACAGACCGAACCGAGCTTCCACTTGAGCCTCTTCATCTAGGAGTACAAACAGTTGCATCAAAAATGGTTTCTTAGACTATGGTGCATTAGGCACAAACTATGCACCTATATTGCACCAAAACTAACATTGTCTCCAAACAGACCGAAGCGATTCCATGTGACACACATCATCGAGTTCCTTTTGGTGTGTCCAAATTGATTTCTTAACATATGTTTCGTTGCATGCCAACTGTCCAACTATGTTGCATCAAGATTAGCACTATATCCGAACAGACCAAATCGAGCCTCCACTTGAGCCTCTTCCAGTACGAGTACCATCGGGTGTGTCTAAAATGGTTTCTTAGCCTATGGTGCATTAGGCATAAACCGTGCACATATCTTATACCAAAGCTAACACTGTCTCTAAACGAATCGAAGCAAGATTCCATATGACACACATCATCAAGGAGTTATATCAGGTGTGTCCTAATTTATTTCTAAGCATATCGTATGTTCCAAGCAAACCGTGCATCTATCTTGCATCAAGATTAGCACTATATCCAAACAGACCAAACCAAGCTTTCACTTGAGCCCCTTGACCTAGGAGTACCATCGGGGTGCGTCCAAAATGGTTTCTTATCCTATGGTGCATTAGGTGCAAACCGTGCACCTATCTTGCACCGAAACTAACACAGTCTCTAAACGGACCGAAGTGACATTCCATATGACACATGTCATCTAGGAGTTCCATCTGGTGCATCCAAATAGATTTCTGAGCATATGGTATGTTCCATGCAAATCGTGCACCTATCTTGCATCAACATTAGCATTATCTCTAAACAGACCGAACAGAGCCTCCACTTGAGCCTCTTCACCTAGGAGTACCAACAGGTGCTTCCAAAATTGTTTTTTAGACTTTGGTGCATTAGGCACAAACCGTGCACATATCTTGCACCGAAACTAATACTATCTCTAAGCACACCAAAGCGAGATTCTATATGACACACGTTATCAAGGAGTTCTATCGGGTGTGTCCAAATTAATTTCTAAGCATATGGTACGTTCCATGCAGACCGTGCATCTATATTGCATCAAGATTAGCACTATCTCCAAACAGATCAAACCGAGCTTCCACTTGAGCCTCTTCACCGAAGTACCAACAGGTGCTTCCAAAATGGTTTCTTCGACTATGGTGCATTAGGCGCAAACCATGCACATATCTTGCACCGAAACTAACATTGTTTCTAAACAGACCAAAGAGAGATTCCATATGATACACATCATCAAGGAGTTCCATCGGGTGCATCCAAATTGAATTCCAAGCATATGGTATGTTCCATGCACCTACCTTGCATCAAGATTAGCACTATCTCCAAACAGACCGAACCGAGCATCCACTTGAGCCCCTTCACCTAGGAGTACCAACAAGTGCGTCCAAAATGGTTTCTTAGACTATGGTGCATTAGGTGCAAACTGTGCACCTATCTTGCACCGAAACTAACAATGTCTCCAAACGGACCGAAGCGAGATTCCATATGACACATGTCATCAAGGAGTTCCATCGGGTGCATCGAAATTGATTTCCAAGCATATGGTATGTTCCATGCAAACCATGCTCCTACCATGCATAAGAATTAGCACGATCTCCAAACTGACTGAACCAAGCTTGCACTTGAGCCTCTTCATCAAGGAGTACCAAACAGTGCATCCAAAATGGTTTCTTAGACTATGGTGCATTAGGCACAAACTGTGCACCCATCTTGCACCGAAACTAATACTGTCTCTAAGCACACCAAAGCAAGATTCCATATGACATACGTCATCAAGGAGTTCTATCGGGTGTGTCCAAATTAATTTCTAAGCATATGTTACGTACCAAGTAGACCGTGCATCTATCTTGCATCAAGATTAGCACTATCTCCAAATAGACCAAATCGAGCTTTCACTTGAGCCTTTTACCTAGGAGTAGCATTGGGTGCGTCCAAAATGGTTTCTTAGCTTATGCTGCATTATGTGCAAACCTAGCACCTATCTTGCACTAAAACTAACACTTTCTCTAAAGAGACCGAAGTAAGATTTCATATGACACACGTCATCTAGGAGTTCCATCATATGCGTCTGGATTGATTTCCAAGCATTTGGTATTTTCCATGCAAACCGTGCACCTATCTTGCATCAAGATTAGCACTATCTCCAAACAGACCGAACCGAGCATCCACTTGAGCCCCTTCACCAAGGAGTACCAACAAGTGTGTCCAAAATGGTTTCTTAGACTTTGGTGCATTTGGTGCAAACTGTGCACCTATCTTGCACCGAAACTAACAATGTCTCCAAATGGACCGAAGCGAGATTCCATATGACACACGTCATCAAGGAGTTCCATTGGGTGCATCCAAATTGATTTCCGTGCATATGGTATGTTCCATGCAAACCATGAACCTACCTTGCATAAGGATTAGCACAATCTCCAAACTGACCGAACCAAGCTCCCACTTGAGCCTCTTCATCCAGGAGTACCAAATAGTGCGTCCAAAATTGTTTCTTAGACTATGGTGTATTAGACGCAAACTGTGCACCTATCTTGCACTGAAACTTACAATGTCTACAAATAGACCGAAGCAAGTTTCCATAAGACACACGTCATCTCAGAGTTCCATTGGGTGCGTCCACATTGATTTCTAAGCATATGGTATGTTCCTTGCAAATCATGCACCTATCTTGCATCAAGATTAGCACTATCTCTTGACAGATCAAACCGAGCTTCCACTTGAGCCTCTTCACCGAAGTACCAACAGGTGCTTCCAAAATGGTTTCTTAGACTATGGTGCATTAGGAGCAAACCATGCACATATCTTGCACCGAAACTAACACTGTTTCTAAACAGACCAAAGCAAGATTCCATATGACACACGTCATCAAGGAGTTCCATCGGGTGCATCCAAATTGATTTCCAAGCATATGGTATGTTCCATGCAAACCGTGCACCTATCTTGCATCAAGATTAGCACTATCTCCATATAGACCGAACCGAGCATCCACTTGAGCCTCTTCATCTAGGAGTACAAACAGGTGCGTCAAAAATGGTTTCTTAGACTATGGTGCATTAGGCACAAACGATGCACCTATCTTGCACCAAAACTAACATAGGTTCTAAACGGACCGAAGTGGGATTCCTTATGACACATGTCATCTAGGAGTTCCATCTGGTGCATCCAAATAGATTTCTGAGCATATGGTATGTTTCATGCAAATCGTGCACCTATCTCGCACCAACATTAGCATTATCTCTAAACAGACCGAACAGAGCCTCCACTTGAGCCTCTTCACCTAGGAGTACCAACAAGTGCGTCCAAAATGGTTTCTTAGACTATGGTGCATTAGGTGCAAACTGTGCACCTATCTTGCACCGAAACTAACAATGTCTCCAAATGGACCGAAGCGAGATTCCTTATAACACACGTCATCAAGGAGTTCCATCGGGTGCATCGAAATTGATTTCCAAGCATATGGTCTGTTCCATGCAAACCATGCACCTACCTTGCATAAGGATTAGCACTATCTCCAAACTGACCGAACCAAGCTTCCACTTGAGCCTCTTCACCAAGGAGTACCAAACAGTGCGTCCAAAATGATTTCTTAGACTATGGTGCATTAGGCGCAAACTGTGCACCTATCTTGCATCAAGATTAGCACTATCTCCAAATAGACCAAACCGAGCTTTCACTTGAGCCCCTTGACCTAGGAGTACCATCAGGTGCGTCCAAAATGGTTTCTTATCCTATGGTGCATTAGGTGCAAACCGTGCACCTATCTTGCACCGAAACTAACACAGTCTCTAAATGGACCGAAGTGAGATTCCAAATGACACATGTCATCTAGGAGTTCCATCTGGTGCATCCAAATAGATTTCTGAGCATATGGTATGTTCCACGCAAATCTTGCACCTATCTTGCATCAACATTAGCATTATCTCTAAACAGACCGAATAGAGCCTCCACTTGAGCCTCTTCACCTAGGAGTACCAACAGGTGCTTCCAAAATGGTTTTTTAGACTTTGGTGCATTAGGCGCAAACCGTGCACATATCTTGCCCCGAAACTAATACTATCTCTAAGCACACCAAAGTGAGATTCCATATGACACATGTTATCAAGGAGTTCTATCGGGTGTGTCCAAATTAATTTCTAAGCATATGGTACGTTCCATGCAGACCGTGCATCTATCTTACCTCAAGATTAGCACTATCTCCAAACAGATCAAACCGAGCTTCCACTTGAGCCTCTTCACCGAAGTACCAACAGGTGCTTCCAATATGGTTTCTTAGACTATGGTGCATTAGGCGCAAACCATGCACATATCATGCACCGAAACTAACATTGTTTCTAAACAGACCGAAGAGAGATTCCATATGATACACATCATCAAGGAGTTCCATCGGGTGCATCCAAATTGATTTCCAAGCATATGGTATGTTCCATGCACCTACCTTGCATCAAGATTAGCACTATCTCCAAACAGACCGAACCGAGCATCCACTTGAGCCCCTTCACCTAGGAGTACGAACAAGTGCGTCCAAAATGGTTTCTTAGACTATGGTGCATTAGGTGCAAACTGTGCACCTATCTTGCACCGAAACTAACAATGTCTCCAAATGGACCGAAGCGAGATTCCTTATAACACACGTCACCAAGGAGTTCCATCAGGTGCATCGAAATTGATTTCCAAGCATATGGTCTGTTCCATGCAAACCATGCACCTACCTTGCATAAGGATTAGCACTATCTCCAAACTGACCGAACCAAGCTTCCACTTGAGCCTCTTCACCAAGGAGTACCAAACAGTGTGTCCAAAATGATTTCTTAGACTATGGTGCATTAGGCGCAAACTGTGCACCTATCTTGCACTAAAACTTACAATGTCTAGAAACGAACCGAAGCAAGATTCCATATGACACACGTC
>NC_012872.2:34130821-34131536 GCF_000003195.3 Sorghum bicolor | reverse complement strand
CCTTGCAAATCATGCACCTATCAGGCATTTTATTATTAGGATCTCCAAACAGATCAAACCGAGCTTCCACTTGAGGCTCTTCACCGAAGTACCAACAGGTGCTTCCAAAATGGTTTCTTAGACTATGGTGCATTAGGCGCAAACCATGGGGATATCTTGCACCGAAACTAACACTGTTTCTAAACAGACCAAAGAGTGATTCCATATGATACACATCATCAAGGAGTTCCATCGGGTGCATCCAAATTGATTTCCAAGCATATGGTATGTTCCATGGACCTACCTTGCATCAAGATTAGCACTATCTCCAAACAGACCGAACCGAGCATCCACTTGAGCCCCTTCACCTAGGAGTACCAACAAGTGCGTCCAAAATGGTTTCTTAGACTATGGTGCATTAGGTGCAAACTGTGCACCTATCTTGCACCGAAACTAACAAGGTCTCCAAATGGACGGAAGGGAGATTCCATATGACACACGTCATCAAGGAGTTCCATCGGGTGCATCGAAATTTATTTCCAAGCATATGGTATGTTCCATGCAAACCATGCACTTACCTTGCATAAGGATTAGCACTATCCCCAAACTGACCAACCAAGCTTCCACTTGAGCCTCTTCACCAAGGAGTACCAAACAGTGCGTCCAAAATGGTTTCTTAGACTATGGTGCATTAGGCGCAAACTGTGCACCTATCTTGCACTAAAACTTACAATGT
>NC_012872.2:34122548-34123735 GCF_000003195.3 Sorghum bicolor | reverse complement strand
GTCGTCCTCGACTCAGCTTGTCCTCTTCTCCCAAGTAGGGCATAATGGTCCCCAATCAACTTCATTCACCATCCATACTTTCAATATGCAATCAAATATTCTCCTGATTCCATATGACACACATCATCAAGGAGTTCCATCGGGTGCATCCACATTGATTTCCAAGCATATTGTATGTTCCGTGCAAACAGTGCACCTATCTTGCATCAAGATTAGCACTATCTCCAAACAGACCGAACCGAGCTTCCACTTGAGCCTCTTCATCTAGGAGTACAAACAGGTGCATCAAAAATGGTTTCTTAGACTATGGTGCATTAGGCACAAACTATGCACCTATCTGCATCAAAACTAATATTGTATCTAAACAGAGCGAAGCGAGATTCTATGTGACACACGTCATCTAGGAGTTCCATTGGGTGCGTCCAAATTGATTTCTTAACATATGGTACGTTCCATTCAAACTGTGCAACTATCTTGCATCAAGATTAACACTATATCTGAACAGACCAAATCGAGCCTCCACTTGAGCCTCTTCAACTACGAGTACCATCAAGTGCGTCTAAAATGGTTTCTTAGCTTATGGTGCATGAGGCGTAAACCATGCACATATCTTCTACCAAAACTAACAGTCTCTAAACGAACCGAAGCAAGATTCCATATGACACACATCATCAAGGAGTTATATCAGGTGCGTCCTAATTGATTTCTGAGCATATCGTATGTTCCATGCAAACCGTGCATCTATCTTGCATCAAGATTAGATTAGACTATCTCGAAACAGACCAAACCGAGCTTTCACTTTAGCCCCTTGACCTAGGAGTACCATCGGGTGCGTCCAAAACGGTTTCTTATCCTATGGTGCATTAGGTGCAAACCGTGCACCTATCTTGCACTGAAACTAACACTGTCTCTAAACGGACCGAAGTGAGATTCCATACGACACATGTCATCTGGGAGTTCCATCTGGTGCGTCCAAATTGATTTCTGAGCATATGGTATGTTCCATGCAAATCGTGCACCTATCTTGCATCAAGATTAGCACTATCTCTAAACAGACCAAAGCGAGCCTCCACTTGAGCCTCTTCAGCTAGAAGTACCGACATGTGCTTCCGAAATGGTTTCTTAGACTCTGGTGCATTTAGGCGCAAACCGTGCACATATCTTGCACCGAAACTAATACTATCTCT
>NC_012872.2:34105140-34122083 GCF_000003195.3 Sorghum bicolor | reverse complement strand
TCTATTGGGTGCGTCCAAATTGATTTTTAAGCATATGGTATGTTCCATGCAAATCATGCACCTATCTTGCATCAAGATTAGCACTATCTCCAAACATATCAAACCGAGCTTCCACTTGAGCCTCTTCACCGAAGTTCCAACAAGTGCTTCGAAAATGGTTTCTTAGACTATGGTGCAGTAGGCACAAACCATGCACATATCTTGCACCGAAACTAACACTGTTTCTAAACAGACCAAAGCAAGATTCCATATGACACACATCATCAAGGAGTTCCATCGGGTGCATCCACACTTGATTTCCAAGCATATTGTATGTTCCGTGCAAACTGTGCACCTATCTTGCATCAAGATTAGCACTATCTCCAAACAGACCGAACCGAGCTTCCACTTGAGCATCTTCATCTAGGAGTACAAACAGGTGCATCAAAAATGGTTTCTTACACTATGGTGCATTAGGCACAAACTATGCACCTATCTGCATCGAAACTAATATTGTATCTAAACAGAGTGAAGCGAGATTCCATGTGACACACGTCATCTAGGAGTTCCATTGGGTGCGTCCAAATTGATTTCTTAACATATGGTACGTTCCATTCAAACTGTGCAACTATCTTGCATCAAGATTAGCACTATATCCGAACAGACCAAATCGAGCCTCCACTTGAGCCTCTTCAACTACGAGTACCGTCGGGTGTGTCTAAAATGGTTTCTTAGCCTATAGTGCATTAGGCGTAAACCGTGCACATATCTTATACTAAAGCTAACACTGTCTCTAAACGAATCGAAGCAAGATTCCATATGACACACATCATCAAGGAGTTATATCAGGTGTGTCCTAATTGATTTCTAAGCATATTGTATGTTCCATGCAAACCGTACATCTATCTTGCATCAAGATTATCACTATCTCCAAACAGACCAAACCGAGCTATCACTTGAGCCCAACCTAGGAGTACCATCGGGGTGCGTCCAAAATGGTTTCTTATCCTATGGTGCATTACGTGCAAACCGTGCACCTATCTTGCACCGAAACTAACACAGTCTCTAAACGGACCGAAGTGAGATTCCTTATGACACATGTCATCTAGGAGTTCCATCTGGTGCATCCAAATAGATTTCTCAGCATATGGTATGTTCCATGCAAATCGTGCACCTATCTTGCACCAACATTAGCATTATCTCTAAACAGACCGAACAGAGCCTCCACTTGAGCCTCTTCACCTAGGAGTACCAACAGGTGCTTCCAAAATGGTTTTTTAGACTTTGGTGCATTAGGCACAAACCGTGCACATATCTTGCCCCGAAACTAATACTATCTCTAAGCACACCAAAGCGAGATTCCATATGACACATGTCATCAAGGAGTTCTATCGGGTGTGTCCAAATTAATTTCTAAGCATATGGTACGTTCCATGCAGACCGTGCATCTATCTTGCATCAAGATTAGCACTATCTCTAAACAGATCAAACCGAGCTTCAACTTGAGCATCTTCACCGAAGTACCAATAGGTGCTTCCAAAATGGTTTCTTAGACTATGGTGCATTAGGCGCAAACCATGCACATATCTTGCACCGAAACTAACACTGTTTCTAAACAGACCAAAGAGAGATTCCATATGATACACATCATCAAGGAGTTCCATCGGGTGCATCCAAATTGATTTCCAACCATATGGTATGTTCCATGCACCTACTTTGCATCAAGATTAGCACTATCTCCAAACAGACCGAACCGAGCATCCACTTGAGCCCCTTCACCTAGGAGTACCAATAAGTGCGTCCAAAATGGTTTCTTAGACTATGGTGCATTAGGTGCAAACTGTGCACCTATCTTGCACCGAAACTAACAATGTCTCCAAATGGACCGAAGCGAGATTCCATATGACACACGTCATCAAGGAGTTCCATCGGGTGCTTCCAAATTGATTTCCAAGCATATGGTATGTTCCATGCAAACCATGCACCTACCTTGCATAAGGATTAGCACGATCTCCAAACTAACTGAACCAAGCTTCCACTTGAGCCTCTTCACCAAGGAGTACCAAACAGTGCGTCCAAAATTGTTTCTTAGACTATGGTGCATTAGGCGCAAACTGTGCACCTATCTTGCACCGAAACTAATACTGTCTCTAAGCACACCAAAGCAAGATTCCATATGACATACGTCATCAAGGAGTTCTATCGGGTGTGTCCAAATTAATTTCTAAGCATATGGTACATTCCATGCAGGCTGTGCATCTATCTTGCATCAATATTAGCTCTATCTCCAAATAGACCAAACCGAGCTTTCACTTGAGCCTTTTACCTAGGAGTACATTCGGGTGCGTCCAAAATGGTTTCTTAGCCTAGGCTGCATTATGTGCAAACCTTGCACCTATCTTTCACCAAAACTAACACTGTCTCCAAACAGACCGAAGCAAGATTTCGTATGACACACGTCATCTAGGAGTTCCATCTTGTGCGTCCAGATTGATTTCCAAGCATTTGGTATGTTCCATGCAAACCGTGCACCTATCTTGCATCAAGATTAGCACTACCTCCAAATAGACCGAACCGAGCATCCACTTGAGCCCCTTCACCTAGGAGTAACAACAAGTGCGTCCAAAATGGATTCCAAGACTATGGTGCATTAGGTGCAAACTGTGCACCTATCTTGCACCGAAACTAACAATGTCTCCAAATGGACCGAAGCGAGATTCCATATGACAGACGTCATCAAGGAGTTCCATCGGGTGCATCCAAATTGATTTCCAAGCAAATGGTATGTTCCATGCAAACCATGCACCTACGTTGCATAAGGATTAGCACCATCTCCAAACTGACCGAAGCAAGATTCCATATGACACACGTCATCTAGGAGTTCCATTGGGTGCGTCCAAATTGATTTCTAAGCATATGGTATGTTCCTTGCAATCATGCACCTATCTTGCATCAAGATTAACACTATCTCCAAACAGATCAAACCGAGCTTCCACTTGAGCCTCTTCACCGAAGTACCAACAAGTGCGTCCAAAATGGTTTCTTAGACTATGGTGCATTAGGTGCAAACTGTGCACCTATCTTGCACCGAAACTAACAATGTCTCCAAATGGACCGAAGCGAGATTCCATATGACACACGTCATCAAGGAGTTCCATCGGGTGCATCGAAATTTATTTCCAAGCATATGGTATGTTCCATGCAAACCATGCACCTACCTTGCATAAGGATTAGCACTATCCCCAAACTGACCAACCAAGCTTCCACTTGAGCCTCTTCACCAAGGAGTACCAAACAGTGCGTCCAAAATAGTTTCTTAGACTATGGTGCATTAAGCGCAAACTGTGCACCTATCTTGCACTAAAACTTACAATGTCTACAAACGAACCGAAGCAAGATTCCATATGACACACGTCATCAAGGAGTTCTATTGTTTGTGTCCAAATCAATTTCTAAGCATATGGTATGTTCCATGCAGACTGTGCATCTATCTTGCGTTAAGTTTAGCACTATCTCCAAACAGATCAAACCGAGCTTCCACTTGAGCCTCTTCACCGAACTACCAACAGGTGCTTCCAAAATGGTTTCTTAAACTATGGTGCATTAGGCGCAAACCATGCACATATCTTGCACCGAAACTAACATTGTTTCTAAACAGACCAAAGTGAGATTCCATATGACACAGGTCATCAAGGAGTTCCATCGGGTGCATACAAATTGATTTCCAAGCATATGGTATGTTCCATGCAAACCGTGCACCTATCTTGCATCAAGATTAGCACTATCTCCAAACAGACTGAACAGAGCTTCCACTTGAGCCTGTTCATCTAGGAGTACAAATAGTTGCATCAAAAATGGTTTCTTAGACTATGGTGCATTAGGCACAAACTAAGCACCTATCTTGGACCGAAACTAACATAGGTTCTAAACGGACCGAAGTGGGATTCCTTATGACACATGTCATCTAGGAGTTCCATCTGGTGCATCCAAATAGATTTCTGAGCATATGGTATGTTTCATGCAAATCGTGCACCTATCTCGCACCAACATTAGCATTATCTCTAAACAGACCGAACAGAGCCTCCACTTGAGCCTCTTCACCTAGGAGTACCAACAGGTGCTTCCAAAATGGTTTTTTAGACTTTGGTGCATTAGGCGCAAACTGTGCACATATCTTGCCACGAAACTAATACTATCTCTAAGCACACCAAAGCGAGATTCCATATGACACATGTCATCAAGGAGTTCTATCAGGTGTGTCCAAATTAATTTCTAAGCATACGGTATGTTCCGTGCAGACCGTGCATCTATCTTGCATCAAGATTAGCACTATCTCCAAACAGATCAAACCGAGCTTCCACTTGAGCCTCTTCACCGAAGTACCAACAGGTGCTTCCAAAATGGTTTCTTAGACTATGGTGCATTAGGCGCAAACCATGCACATATCTTGCACCGAAACTAACACTATTTCTAAACAGACCAAAGAGTGATTCCATATGATACACATCATCAAGGAGTTCCATCGGGTGCATCCAAATTGATTTCCAAGCATATGGTATGTTCCATGCACCTACCTTGCATCAAGATTAGCACTATCTCCAAACAGACCGAACCGAGCATCTACTTGAGCCCCTTCACCTAGGAGTACCAACAAGTGCGTCCAAAATGGTTTCTTAGACTATGGTGCATTAGGTGCAAACTGTGCACCTATCTTGCACCGAAACTAACAATGTCTCCAAATGGACCGAAGCGAGATTCCATATGACACATGTCATCAAGGATTTCCATCGGGTGCATCGAAATTGATTTCCAAGCATATGGTATGTTCCATGCAAACAATGCACCTACCTTGCATAAGGATTAGCACTATCCCCAAACTGACCTAACCAAGCTTCCACTTGAGCCTCTTCACCAAGGAGTACCAAACAGTGCGTCCAAAATGGTTTCTTAGACTATGGTGCATTAGGCGCAAACTGTGCACCTATATTGCACTAAAACTTACAATGTCTACAAACGAACCGAAGCAAGATTCCATATGACACACGTCATCAAGGAGTTCTATTGTTTGTGTCCAAATCAATTTCTAAGCATATGGTATGTTCCATGCAGACTGTGCATCTATCTTGCGTTAAGTTTAGCACTATCTCCAAACAGATCAAACCGAGCTTCCACTTGAGCCTCTTCACCGAACTACCAACAGGTGCTTCCAAAATGGTTTCTTAAACTATGGTGCATTAGGCGCAAACCATGCACATATCTTGCACCGAAACTAACATTGTTTCTAAACAGACCAAAGTGAGATTCCATATGACACAGGTCATCAAGGAGTTCCATCGGGTGCATACAAATTGATTTCCAAGCATATGGTATGTTCCATGCAAACCGTGCACCTATCTTGCATCAAGATTAGCACTATCTCCAAACAGACTGAACAGAGCTTCCACTTGAGCCTCTTCATCTAGGAGTACAAATAGTTGCATCAAAAATGGTTTCTTAGACTATGGTGCATTAGGCACAAACTAAGCACCTATCTTGGACCGAAACTAACATAGGTTCTAAACGGACCGAAGTGGGATTCCTTATGACACATGTCATCTAGGAGTTCCATCTGGTGCATCCAAATAGATTTCTGAGCATATGGTATGTTTCATGCAAATCGTGCACCTATCTCGCACCAACATTAGCATTATCTCTAAACAGACCGAACAGAGCCTCCACTTGAGCCTCTTCACCTAAGAGTACCAACAGGTGCTTCCAAAATGGTTTTTTAGACTTTGGTGCATTAGGCGCAAACCGTGCACATATCTTGCCCCGAAACTAATACTATCTCTAAGCACACCAAAGCGAGATTCCATATGACACATGTCATCAAGGAGTTCTATCAGGTGTGTCCAAATTAATTTCTAAGCATACGGTATGTTCCGTGCAGACCGTGCATCTATCTTGCATCAAGATTAGCACTATCTCCAAACAGATCAAACCGAGCTTCCACTTGAGCATCTTCACCGAAGTACCAACAGGTGCTTCCAAAATGGTTTCTTAGACTATGGTGCATTAGGCGCAAACCATGCACATATCTTGTACCGAAACTAACACTGTTTCTAAACAGACCAAAGAGTGATTCCATATGATACACATCATCAAGGAGTTCCATCGGGTGCATCCAAATTGATTTCCAAGCATATGGTATGTTCCATGCACCTACCTTGCATCAAGATTAGCACTATCTCCAAACAGACCGAACCGAGCATCTACTTGAGCCCCTTCACCTAGGAGTACCAACAAGTGCGTCCAAAATGGTTTCTTAGACTATGGTGCATTAGGTGCAAACTGTGCACCTATCTTGCACCGAAACTAACAATGTCTCCAAATGGACCGAAGCGAGATTCCATATGACACATGTCATCAAGGAGTTCCATCGGGTGCATCGAAATTGATTTCCAAGCATATGGTATGTTCCATGCAAACAATGCACCTACCTTGCATAAGGATTAGCACTATCTCCAAACTGACCTAACCAAGCTTCCACTTGAGCCTCTTCACCAAGGAGTACCAAACAGTGCGTCCAAAATGGTTTCTTAGACTATGGTGCATTAGGCGCAAACTGTGCACCTATATTGCACTAAAACTTACAATGTCTACAAACGAACCGAAGCAAGATTCCATATGACACACGTCATCAAGGAGTTCTATTGTTTGTGTCCAAATTAATTTCTAAGCATATGGTATGTTCCATGCAGACTGTGCATCTATCTTGCATCAAGTTTAGCACTATCTCCAAACAGATCAAACCGAGCTTCCACTTGAGCCTCTTCACCGAACTACCAACAGGTGCTTCCAAAATGGTTTCTTAAACTATGGGGCATTAGGCGCAAACCATGCACATATCTTGCACCAAAACTAACATTGTTTCTAAACATACCAAAGCGAGATTCCATATGACACAGGTCATCAAGGAGTTCCATCGGGTGCATACAAATTGATTTCCAAGCATATGGTATGTTCCATGCAAACCGTGCACCTAACTTGCATCAAGATTAGCACTATCTCCAAACAGACCGAACCGAGCTTCCACTTGAGCCTCTTCATCCAGGAGTACAAACAATTGCATCAAAAATGGTTTCTTAGACTATGGTGCATTAGGCACAAACTATGCACCTATCTTGCACCAAAACTAACATTGTCTCCAAACAGACCGAAGCGAGATTCCGTATGACACACGTCATCTAGGAGTTCCTTTGTGTGTGTCCAAATTGATTTCTTAACATATGGTATGTTCCATGCAATCTGTGCAACTTTGTTGCATCAAGATTAGCACTATATCCGAACAGACCAAATCGAGCCTCCACTTGAGCCTCTTCAACTACGAGTACCGTCGGGTGTGTCTAAAATGGTTTCTTAGCCTATAGTGCATTAGGCGTAAACCGTGTACATATCTTATACTAAAGCTAACACTGTCTCTAAACGAATCGAAGCAAGATTCCATATGACACACATCATCAAGGAGTTATATCAGGTGTGTCCTAATTGATTTCTGAGCATATCGTATGTTCCATGCAAACCGTGCATCTATCTTGCATCAAGATTATCACTATCTCCAAACAGACCAAACCGAGCTTTCACTTGAGCCCCACCTAGGAGTACCATCAGGGTGCGTCCAAAATTGTTTCTTATCCTATGGTGCATTACGTGCAAACCGTGCACCTATCTTGCACCGAAACTAACACAGTCTCTAAACGGACCGAAGTGAGATTCCTTATGACACATGTCATCTAGGAGTTCCATCTGGTGCATCCAAATAGATTTCTCAGCATATGGTATGTTCCATGCAAATCGTGCACCTATCTTGCACCAACATTAGCATTATCTCTAAACAGACCGAACAGAGCCTCCACTTGAGCCTCTTCACCTAGGAGTACCAACAGGTGCTTCCAAAATGGTTTCTTAGACTTTGGTGCATTAGGCGCAAACCGTGCACATATCTTGCCCCGAAACTAATACTGTCTCTAAGCACACCAAAGCGAGATTCTATATGACACACGTCATCAAGGAGTTCTATCAGGTGTGTCCAAATTAATTTCTAAACGTATGGTACGTTCCATGCAGACCGTGCATCTATCTTGCATCAAGATTAGCACTATCTCTAAATAGACCAAACCGAGCTTTCACTTGATCATTTTACCTAGGAGTACCATCGGGTGCGTCCAAAATGGTTTCTTAGCCTATGCTGCATTATGTGTAGACCTTGCACCTATCTTGCACCAAAACTAACACTATCTCCAAATAGACCGAAACAAGATTTCATATGACACACATCATGTAGGAGTTCCATCATGTGCGTCCAGATTGATTTCCAAGCATTTGGTATGTTCCATGCAAACCGTGCTCCTATCTTGCACCAAGATTAGCACTATCTCCAAACAGACCGAACCGAGCATCCACTTGAGCCCCTTCACCTTGGCGTACCAACAAGTGCGTCCAAAATGGTTTCTTAGACTATGGTGCATTAGGTGCAAACTGTGCACCTATCATACACCGAAAGTAACAATGTCTCCAAATTTTCCGAAGCAAGATTCCATAAGACACACGTCATCAAGGAGTTCCATCGGGTGCATCCAAATTGATTTCCAAGCATATGGTATGTTCCATACAAACCATGCACCTACGTTGCATAAGGTTTATCACCATCTCCAAACTGACCGAACCAAGCTTCCACGTGAGCCTCTTCACCTAGGAGTACCAAATAGTGCGTCCAAAGTGGTTTCTTAGACTATGGTGCATTATGCGCAAACTGTGCACCTATCTTGCAATAAAACTTACAATGTCTACAAACGGACCGATGCAAGATTCCATATGACACACGTCATCTAGGAGTTCCATTGGGTGCGTCCAAATTGATTTCTAAGCATATGGTATGTTCCTTGAAAATCATGATCCTATCTTGGATCAATATTAGCACTATGTCCAAACAGATCAAACGAGCTTCCATTTGAGCCTCTTCATCTAGGAGTACAAACAGGTGCGTCAAAAATGGTTTCTTAGACTATGGTGCATTAGGCACAAACTACGCACCTATCTTGCACCAAAACTAACATTGACTCCAAACATATCGAAGCGAGATTCCATTTGACACACGTCATCTAGAAGTTTCATTAGGTGCGTCCAAATTGATTTCTTAACATATGGTACGTTCCATGCAAACTGTGCAACTATCTTGTATCAAGATTAGCACTATATCCGAACACTCCAAATCGAGCCTCCACTTGAGCCTCTTCAACTACGAGTACCATCGGGTGCATCTAAAATGATTTCTTAGCCTACGGTGCATTAGGCGTAAACCATGCACATATCTTCTACCAAAACTAACACTGTCTCTAAATGAACCGAAGCAAGATTACATGCGACACATAATCAAGGAGTTATATCTGGTGCGTCCTAATTGATTTCTGAGCATATCGTATGTTCCATGCAAACCGTGCATCTATCTTGCATCAAGATTAGAACTATTTCCAAACAGACCAAACTAAGCTTTCACTTGAGCCTCTTGACCTAGGAGTACCATCGGGTGTATCCAAAATGGTTTCTTATCCTATGGTGCATTAGGTGCAAACCGTGCACCAATCTTGCACTGAAACTAATACTATCTCTAAACGGACCTAAGTGAGATTCCATATTACACATGTCATCTAGGAGTCCATCTGGTGTGTCCAAATTGATTTCTGAGCATATGGTATGTTCCATGCAAATCGTGCACCTATTGTGCATCAAGATTAGCACTATCTCTAAACAGACCAAACTGAACCTCCACTTGAGCCACTTCACCTAGGGTTACTAACAGGTGCTTACAAAATAGTTTCTTAGACTTTGGTGCATTAGGCGCGAACCGTGCATATATCTTGCACCGAAACTAATACTGTCTCTAAGCACACCAAAGCGAGATTCTGTATGAAACACGTCATCAAGGAGTTCTATCGGGTCTGTCCAGATTAATTTCTAAGCATATGGTACGTTCCATGCGGACCGTGCATCTATCTTGCATCAAGATTAGCACTATCTCCAAATTGACCAAACCGAGCTTTCACTTGAGCCATTTACCTAGGAGTACCATCGGGTGCGTCCAAAATGGTTTCTTAGCCTATGCTGCATTATGTGCAAACCTTGCACCTATCTTACACCATAACTAACATAGTCTCCAAACAGACCAAAGTAAGATTTCGTATGACACACGTCATCTAGGAGTTCCATCATGTGCGTCCAGATTGATTTCCAGGCATTTGGTATGTTCCATGCAAACCGTACACCTATCTTGCATCAAGATTAGCACTATCTCCAAAAAGACCGAACCAAGCATCCACTTGAGCCCCTTCCCCTAGGAGTACCAACCAGTGCGTCCAAAATGGTTTCTTAGACTTTGGTGCATTAGGGAAAACCGTGCACATATCTTGTACCGAAACTAATACTGTCTCTAAGCACACCAAAGCGAGATTCCATATGACACACGTCATCAAGGAGTTCTATCGGGTGTGTCCAAATTAATTTCTAAGCATATGGTTCGTTCCGTGCAAACCGTGCATCTATCTTGCATCAAGATTAGCACTATCTCCAAACAGATCAAACCGAGCTTCCACTTGAGCCTCTTCACCGAAGTACCAACAGGTGCTTCCAAAATGGTTTCTTAGACTATGGTGCATTAGGCGCAAACCATGCACATATCTTGCACCGAAACTAACAGTCTCCAAACAGACCAAAGCAAGATTTCATATGATACACGTCATCTAGGAGCTCCATCATGTGCGTCCAGATTGTTTTCCAAGCATTTGGTATGTTCCATGCAAACCGTGCACCTATCTTGCATCAAGATTAGCAATATCTCCAAATAGACCGAACCAAGCATCTACTTGAGCCCCTTCACCTAGGATTACCAACAAGTGCGTCCAAAATGGTTTCTTACACTATGGTGCATTAGACGCAAACTATGCACATATCTTGCACCGAAACTAATACTATTTCTAAACAGACCAAAGCGAGATTCTCAAGGTGTTCCATCGGGTGCATCCAAATTGATTTCTAAGCATATGGTATGTTCCATGCAAACCGTGCACCTACCTTGCATCAAGATTAGCACTATCTCCAAACAGTGTATTAGAGCTTCCACTTGGGCCTCTTCATCCAGGAGTACAAACAGGTGCATCAAAAATGGTTTCTTACACTATGGTGCATTAGGTACAAAATTTGCACCTATCTTGCACCAAAACTAACATTGTCTCCAAACAGACCGAAGCGAGATTCCATATGACACATGTCATCTAGGAGTTCCATTGGGTGCGTCCAAATTGATTTCTTAATATATGGTACGTTCCATGCAAACTGTGCAACTATCTTGCATCAAGATTAGCACTATGGTACTTGAACCTCTTCAACTATGAGTACCATCGGGTGCGTCTAAAATGGTTTCTTAGCCTATGGTGCATTAGGCATAAACCGTGCACATAGCTTCTACCAAAACTAACAATGTCTCTAAACAAACTGAAGCAAGATTCCATATAACACACATCATCAAGGAGTTATATCAGGTGCGTCCTAATTGATTTCTGAGCACAGCATATGTTCCATGCAAACCGTGCATCTATCTTGCATCAAGATGAGCACTATCTCCACACAGACCAAACCGAGCTTTCACTTGAGCCCCTTGACCTAGGAGTACCATCGGGTGCGTCCAAAATGGTTTCTTATCCTATGGTGCATTAGGTGCAAACCGTGCATCTATCTTGCACCAAAACTAACACTGTCTCTAAACAAACAGAAGTGAGATTCCATATGACAAATGTCATCTAGGAGTTCCATATGGTGCAATCAAATTGATTTCTAAGCATATGGTTTCATAGCCTATGGTGCATTACGTGTAAACCATGCACATATCTTCTACCAAAACTAACACTATCTCTAAATGAACCAAAGCAAGATTCCATATGACACATCATCAAGGAGTTATATCAGGTGCGTCCTAATTGATTTCTGAGCACAGCATATGTTCCATGCAAACCGTGCATCTATCTTGCATCAAGATGAGCACTATCTCCAAACAGACCAAACAGAGCTTTCACTTGAGCCCCTTGACCTAGGAGTACCATCGGGTGCGTCCAAAATGGTTTCTTATCCTATGGTGCATTATTTGCAAACCGTGCACCTATCTAGCATGGAAACTAACACTGTCTCTAAACGGACCGAAGTGAGATTCCATATGACACATGTCAAATAGGAGTTCGATCTGGTGCGTCCAAATTGATTTCTGAGCAAATGGTACGTTCCATGAAAATCATGCACCTATCTTGCATCAAGATTAGCACTATCTCTAAACAGACCGAACCGAGCCTCCACTTGAGCCTCTTCACCTAGGAGTACCAACAGGTGCTAAAAATGGTTTCTTAGACTTTGGTGCATTAGGCGCAAACCGTGCTGATATCTTGCACCGAAACTAATACTGTCTCTAAGCACACCAAAGCTTCCATATGACACACATCATCAAAGAGTTCTATCGGGTGTGTCCAAATTAATTTCTAAGCATATGGTACATACCATGCAGAACGTGCATCTATCTTGCGTCAAGATTAGCACTATCTCCAAATAGACCAAACCGAGCTTTCACTTGAGCCTTTTACCTAGGAGTACCATCGGGTGCGTCCAAAATAGTTTCTTAGCCTATGCTGCATTATGTGCAAACCTTGCACCTATCTTGCATCAAAACTAACACTGTCTCCAAACAGACTGAAGCAAGATTTCGTATGACACACGTCATCTATGAGTTCCGTCCTGTGCATCTAGATTGATTTCCAAGCATTTGGTATGTTCCATGCAAACCGTGCACCTATCTTGCATCAAGATTAGCACTATCTCCAAACACACTGAACCGAGCATCGACTTGAGCCCGTTCACCTAGGAGTACCAACAAGTGCGTCCAAAATGGTTTCTTAGACTATGGTGCATTAGGTGAAAACTGTGCTCCTATCTTGCGCCAAAACTAACAATGTCTCCAAATGGACCGAAGCGAGATTCCATATTACACACGTCATCAAGGAGTTCCATTGGGTGCATCCAAATTGATTTCCAAGCATATGGTATGTTCCATGCAAACGATGCACCTAAATTGCTTACGACTATCTCCAAACTGACCGAACCAAGCTTCCACTTGAGCCTTTTCACCCAGGAGTACCAAATTGTGTGTCCAAAATCGTTTCATAGACTACGGTGCATTAGGCGCAAACTGTGCAGCTATCTTGCACTAAAACTTACATTTTCTACAAATGGACCGAATCAAGATTCCATACGACACACGTCATCTAGGAGTTCCATTGGGTGCGTCTAAATTGATTTCTAAGCATATGGTATGTTCCTTGCAAATCATGCACCTATCTTGCGTCAAGATTAGCACTATCTCCAAACTGATCAAACCGAGCTTCCACTTGAGCCTCTTCATCTAGGAATACAAACAGGTGCGTCAAAAATGGTTTCTTAGACTATGGTGCACTAGGCACAAACTACGCACCTATCTTGCACCAAAACTAACATTGTCTCCAAACAGATCGAAGCGAGATTCTATATGACACACATCATCTAGAAGTTCCATTGGGTGCATCCAAATTGATTTCTTAACATATGGTACGTTCCATGCAAACTGTGTAACTATCTTGCATCAAGATTAGCACTATATCCGAACAGACCAAATCGAGCCTCCACTTGAGCCTCTTCAACTACGAGTACCATCAGGTGCGTCTAAAATGGTTTCTTAGCCTATGGTGCATTAGGCGTAAACTATACACATATCTTCTACCAAAACTAACACTGTCTCTAAATGAACCGAAGCAAGATTCCATATGACACATCATCAAGGAGTTATATCAGGTGCGTCCTAATTGATTTCTGAGCATATCGTATGTTCCATACAAACCGTGCATCTATCTTGCATCAAGATTAGCACTATCTCCAAACAGACCAAACCGAGCTTTCACTTGAGCCCCTTGACCTAGGAGTACCATCGGGTGTGTTCAAAATGGTTTATTATCCTATGGTACATTAGGTGCAAACCGTGCACCTATCTTGCATGGAAACTAACATATCTCTAAACGAACCGATGTGAGATTCCGTATGACACATGTCATCTAGGAGTTAGATCTAGTGCGTCTAAATTGATTTCTCAGCATATGGTATGTTCCATGAAAATCGTGCACCTATCTTGCATCAAGATTAGCACTATCTCTAAACAGACCGAACCGAGCCTCCACTTGAGCCACTTCACCTAGGGGTACCAACAGGTGCTTCCAAAATGGTTTCTTAGACTTTGGTGCATTAGGCGCAAACCGTGCAGATATCTTGCACCGAAACTAATACTGTCTCTAAGCACACCAAAGCGAGATTCTGTATAACACAAATCATCAAGGGTTCTATCGGGTGTGTCCAAATTAATTTCTAAGCATATGGTACATTCCATGCAGACCGTGCATCTATCTTGCATCAAGATTAGCACTATCTCCAAATAGACCAAACCGAGCTTTCACTTGAGCCTTTTACCTCGGAGTACCATCGGGTGCGTCCAAAATGCTTTCTTAGCCTATGCTACATTATGTGTAAACCTTGCACCTGCCTTGCACCAAAACTAACACAGTCTCCAAACAGACCAAAGCAAGATTTCGTATGACACATGTCATCTAGAAGTTCCATCATGTGCGTCCAGATTGATTTCCAAGCATTTGGTATGTTCCATGCAAACCGTGCACCTATCTTGCATCAAGATTAGCACTATCTCCAAACAGACTGAACCGAGCATCCACTTGAGCCCCTTCACCTAGGAGTACCAACAAGTGCGTCCAAAATGGTTTCTTATCCTATGGTGCATTAGGTGTAACCTGTGCACCTATCTTGCACCGAAACTAACAATCTCTCTAAATGGACCGAAGCGAGATTCCATGTGACACACGTCGTCAAGGAGTTCCATTGGGTGCATCCAAATTGATTTCGAAGCATATGGTATGTTCCATGCAAATCATGCACCTACCTTGCTTAAGGATTAGCACTATCCCCAAACTGACCGAACCAAGCTTCCACTTGAGCCTCTTCACCCAGGAGTACCAAATAGTGTGTCCAAAATGGTTTCTTAGACTATGGTGCATTAGGCGCAAACTGTGCACCTATCTTGCACTAAAACTTACAATGTCTACAAACAGACCGAAGCAAGATTCCATATGACACACATCATCTAGGAGTTCCATTGGGTGCGTCCAAATTGATTTCTAAGCATACGGTATGTTCCTTGCAAATCATGCACCTATCTTGCATCAAGAATACCACTATCTCCAAACAGACCGAACCGAGCTTCCACTTGAGCCTCTTCATCTAGGAGTACAAACAGGTGCGTCAAAAATGGTTTCTTAGACTATGATGCATTAGGCACAAACTATGGACCTGTCTTGCACCGAAACTAACATTGTCTCCAAACAGACCGAAGCGTGATTCCATATGACACAAGTCATCTAGGAGTTCCATTGGCTGCGTCCAAATTAATTTCTTAACATATGGTACGTTCCATGCAAACTGTGCAACTATCTTGCATCAAGATTACCACTATATCCGAACAGACCAAATCGAGCCTCCACTTGAGCCTCTTCAACTACGAGTACCATCGGGTGCGTCTAAAATGGTTTCTTAACCTATGGTACATTAGGCGTAAACCGTGCACATATCTTCTACAAAAACTAACATTGTCTCTAAACGAACCGAAGCAAGATTCCATATGACACATCATCAAGGAGTTATATCAGGTGTGTCCTAATTGATTTCTGAGCATAATGTATGTTCCATGCAAACTGTGCATCTATCTTACATCAAGCTTAACACTATCTCAAAATAGACCAAACCAAGCTTTCACTTGAGCCCCTTGACCTAAGAGTACCATCAGGTGCGTCCAAAATGGTTTCTTATCCTATGGTGCATTAGGTGCAAACAGTGCACCTATCTTGCATCGAAACTTACACTGTCTCTAAACGGACCGAAGTGAGATTCCATATGACACATGTCATCTAGGAGTTCCATCTGGTGCGTCCAAATTGATTTTTGAGCATGTGGTATATTCCATGCAAATCGTGCACCTATCTTGCATCAAGATTAGCACTACCTCTAAACAGACCGAACCGAGCCTCCACTTAAGCCTCTTCACCTAGGGGTACCAACAGGTGCTTCCAAAATGGTTTCTTAGACTTTGGTGCATTAGGCGCAAACCGTGCACATATCTTGCACCGAAACTAATACTCTCTCTAAGCACACCAAAGCGAGATTCTGTATAACACAAATCATCAAGGAGTTCTATCGGGTGTGTCCTAATTAATTTCGAAGCATATGGTACGTTCCATGCAGACCGTGCATCTATCTTGCATCAAGATTAGCACTATCTCCAAATAGACCAAACCGAGCTTTCACTTGAGCCTTTTACCTCGGAGTACCATCGGGTGCGTCCAAAATGCTTTCTTAGCCTATGCTACATTATGTGTAAACCTTGCACCTGCCTTGCACCAAAACTAACACAGTCTCCAAACAGACCAAAGCAAGATTTCGTATGACACATGTCATCTAGAAGTTCCATCATGTGCGTCCAGATTGATTTCCAAGCATTTGGTATGTTCCATGCAAACCGTGCACCTATCTTGCATCAAGATTAGCACTATCTCCAAACAGACTGAACCGAGCATCCACTTGAGCCCCTTCACCTAGGAGTACCAACAAGTGCGTCCAAAATGGTTTCTTATCCTATGGTGCATTAGGTGTAACCTGTGCACCTATCTTGCACCGAAACTAACAATCTCTCTAAATGGACCGAAGCGAGATTCCATGTGACACACGTCGTCGAGGAGTTCCATTGGGTGCATCCAAATTGATTTCGAAGCATATGGTATGTTCCATGCAAATCATGCACCTAC
>NC_012872.2:34103336-34104815 GCF_000003195.3 Sorghum bicolor | reverse complement strand
CACTGACTAGAATTAGTTTCGGTGCAAGATAGGTGCACGGTTTGCACCTAATGCACCATAGGATAAGAAACCATTTTGGATGCACCCGATGGTACTCCTAGGTCAAGGGGCTCAAGTGAAAGCTCGGTTTGGTCTTTTTGGAGATAGTGCTAATCCTGATGCAAGATAGATGCACAGTTTGCATGGAACATACGATATGCTTAGAAATCAATTAGGACGCACGTGATATTACTCCTTGATGATGTGTCTCATATGGAATCTTGCTTCAGTTTGTTTAGAGACAATATTAGTTTTGGTAGAAGATATGTGCACGGTTTACGCCAAATGCACCATAGGCTAAGAAACCATTTTAGATGCACCCGATGGTACTCGTAGTTGAAGAGGCTCAAGTGGAGGCTCGATTTGGTCTGTTCGGATATAATGCTAATCTTGATGCAAGATAGGTGCACGGTTTGCATGGATCATACCATATGCTTGGAAATCAATTTGGATGCACCCGATGGAACTCCTTGATGACGTGTCATATAGAATCTCGCTTTGGTCTGTTTAGAAATAGTGTTAGTTTTGGTGCAAGATATGTGCATGGTTTGCGCCTAATGCACCATAGTCTAAGAAACCATTTTGGAAGCACCTGTTGGTACTTCGGTGAAGAGGATCAAGTGGAACCGGTTTGATCTATTTGGAGATAGTGCTAATCTTGATGGAAGATACATGCATGATTTTCAAGGAACATACCATATGCTTAGAAATCAATTTGGACGCACCCAATGGAACTCCTAGATGACGTGTGTCATATGGAATCTTGCTTCGGTCTATATGTAGACATTGTAAGTTTTAGTGCAAGATAGGTGCACAGTTTGCGTCGAATGCACCATAGTCTAAGAAACCATTTTGGACGCACTATTTGGTACTCCGGGGTGAAGAGGCTCAAGTGGAAGCCTTGTTCGGTCAGTTTGGAGATAGTGCTAATCCTTATGCAAGGTAGGTGCATGGTTTGCATGGAACATACCACATGCTTGGAAATCAATTTGGATGCACCTGATGGAACTCCTTGATGACGTGTGTCATATGGAATCTCGCTTCGGTCCATTTGGAGACATTGTTAGTTTCGGTGCAAGATGGGTGCATAGTTTGCACCTAATGCACCATAGTCTAAGAAACCATTTTGGACGCACTTGTTGGTACGCCTAGGTGAAGGGGCTCAAGTGGATGCTCGGTTCGGTCTGTTTGGAGATAGTGCTAATCTTGATGCAAGATAGGTGCACGGTGTGCATGGAACATACCAAATGCTTGGAAATCAATCTAGACGAACATGATGGAACTCTTAGATGAGGTGTGTCATGCAAAATCTTGCTTCGGTCTGTTTGGATAGAGTGTTAGTTTTGGTGCAAGATAGGTGCAAGGTTTGCACATAATGCAGCATAGGCTAAGAAACCATTTGAACGCACCCGATGGTACTCCTAGTAAAAGACTCAAGGA
>NC_012872.2:33970687-34103186 GCF_000003195.3 Sorghum bicolor | reverse complement strand
TTTCTCTCAAAACAAACGCTGCTTTTAAATGACCCGAAGCAAAGTTCCATCATACAAATCCTCAAGGAGTTCTATCAGGTGCCTACAAATAAATTTCCGACGCATATCGTATTTCCCAGACAAACCGTGCATCTATCTTGCATCGGGTTTCGCACTATCTCCAAATAGCGCAAACCGAGCTTTCACTTGAGCCCTTTTCCCTGAGGGACCACTCGGTGCGTTTAAAAAAGGTTTATAGGCCTTGGGCACATAGGGGGAAACCCGCGCCACTATCTTTTCCACGAAAATTACAATGTCTCTAAACGGACCGAAGCGAGATTCCATATGCCACATGTCATCTAGGAGTTACATCGAGTGCGTCCAAATTGATTTCTCAGCATATGGTATGTTCCATGCAAATCGTGCACCTATCTTGCATCAAGATTAGCACTATCTCTAAACAGACCGAACTGAGCCTCCACTTGAGCCTCTTCACCTAGGAGTACCAACAGGTGCTTCCAAAATGGTTTCTTAGACTTTGGTGCATTAGGCGCAAACCATGCACATATCTTGCACCGAAACTAATGCTGTCTCTAAGCACACCAAAGCAAGATTCCATATGACACACGTCATTAAGGAGTTCTATCGGGTGTGTCCAAATTAATTTCTAAGCATATGGTACGTTCCATGCAGACCGTGCATCTATCTTGCATCAAGATTAGCACTATATCTAAATAGACCAAATTGAGCTTTCACTTGAGCCTTTTACCTAGGAGTACCATCGGGTGCGTCCAAAATGGTTTCTTAGCCTAAGCTGCATTATATGTAAACCTTGCACCTATCTTGCACCGAAACTAACACTATCTCCAAACAGACCGAAGCAAGATTTCATATGACACACATCATCTAGGAGTTCCGTCATGTGTGTCCAAATTGATTTCCAAGCATTTGGTATGTTCCATGCAAACCGTGCACCTTTCTTGCATCAAGATTAGCACTATCTCCAAACAGACCCAACCGAGCATCCACTTGAGCCCCTTCACCTAGGAGTACCAACAAGTGCGTCCAAAATGGTTTCTTAGACTATGGTGCATTAGGTGCAAACTGTGCACCTATCTTGCACCGAAACTAACAATGTCTCCAAATGGACCGAAGCGAGATTCCAAATGACACACGTCATCAAGGAGTTCCATCGGGTGCATCCAAATTGATTTCCAAGCATATGGTATGTTCCATACAAACCATGCACCTACCTTGCATAAGGATTAACACTATCTTCAAACTGACCGAACCAAGCTTCCACTTGAGCCTCTTCACCGAGGAGTACCAAATACTGTGTCCAAAATGGTTTCCTAGACTATGGTGCATTAGGCGCAAACTGTGCACCTATCTTGCACTAAAACTTACAATGTCTACAAACGGACCGAAGCAAGATTGCATATGATACATGTCATCTAGGAGTTCCATTGGGTGCGTCCAAATTGATTTGTAAGCATATGGTACGTTCCTTGCCAATCATGCACCTATCTTGTATCAAGATTAGCACTATCTCCAAATAGATTAAACCGAGCTTCCACTTGAGCCTCTTCAACGAAGTACCAACAGGTGCTTCCGAAATGGTTTCTTAGACTATGGTGCATTAGGCGCAAACCATGTACATAACTTGCACCAAAACTAACAAAGTTTCTAAACAGACCAAAGCGAGATTCCATATGACACACGTCATCAAGGAGTTCCATCGGGTGCATCCAAATTGATTTCCAAGCATATGGTATGTTCTATGCAAACCGTGCACCTATCTTGCATCAAGATTAGCACTATCTCCAAACAGTGTATTAGGCACAAACTATGCACCTATCTTGCACTGAAACTAACATTGTCTCCAAACAGACCGAAGCGAGATTCCATATGACACACGTCATCTAGAAGTTCCATTGGGTGCGTCCAAATTGATTTCTTAACATATAGTACGTTCCAAGGAAACTGTGCAACTATCTTGCATCAAGATTAGCACTATATCCGAACAGACCAAATTGAGTCTCCACTTGAGCTTCTTCAACTACAAGTACCATCGGATGTGTCTAAAATGGTTTCTTAGCCTATGGTGCATATGGCGTAAACCGTGCACATATCTTCTACCAAAACTAACATTGTCTCTAAATGAACTGAAGCAAGATTCCATATGACACACATCATCAAGGAGTTATATCAGGTGCGTCCTAATTGATTTCTGAGCATATCGTATGTTCCATGCAAACCGTGCATCTTTCTTGCATC
The DNA here is from genome assembly GCF_000003195.3 of Sorghum bicolor. NCBI lineage: Eukaryota > Viridiplantae > Streptophyta > Magnoliopsida > Poales > Poaceae > Sorghum > Sorghum bicolor. Next base: position 34,100,930 of record NC_012872.2, on the reverse strand, counting down.
AAGATTAGCACTTTCTCCAAACAGACCAAACCGAGCTTTCACTTGAGCCCCTTGACCTAGGAGTACCATCGGGTGCGTCCAAAATGGTTTCTTATCCTATGGTGCATTAGGTGCAAACCGTGCACCTATCTTGTACCGAAACTAACACTGTCTCTAAACGGACCGAAGTGAGATTCCATATGACACATGTCATCTAGGAGTTGCATCTGGTGCGTCCAAATTGATTTCTGAGCATATGGTATGTTCCATGCAAATCATGCACCTATCTTGCATCAAGATTAGAACTATCCCTAAATAGACCGAACCGAGCCTCCACTTGAGCCTCTTCACCTAGGAGTACCAATAGGTGCGTCCAAAATGGTTTCTTAGACTTTGGTGCATTAGGCGCAAACCGTGCACATATCTTGCACTGAAACTAATACTGTTTCTAAGCACACGAAAGCCAGATTCCATATGACACACGTCATCAAGGAGTTCTATTGGGTGTGTCCAAATTAATTTCTTAGCTTATGGTACATTCCATGCAGACCGTGCATCTATCTTGCTTCAAGATTAGCACTATCTCCAAATAGATCAAACCGAGCTTTCACTTGAGCCTTTTACCTAGGAGTACCATCGGGTGCGTCCAAAATGGTTTCTTAGCCTATGCTGCATTATGTGCAAACCTTGCACCTATCCTGTACCGAAAGTAACACTGTCTCCAAACAGACCGAAGCAAGATTTCGTATGACACACGTCATCTAGGAGTTCCATCATGTGCTTCCAGATTGTTTTCCAAGCATTTGGTATGTTTTATGCAAACCGTGCACCTATCTTGCATCAAGATTAGCACTATCTCCAATCAGACCGAACCAAGCATCCACTTGAGCCCCATCACCTAGGAGTACCAACAAGTGCGTCCAAAATTGTTTCTTAGACTATGGTGCATTAGGTGCGAACTGTGAACCTATCTTGCACCGAAACTAACAATGTCTCCAAATGGTTCGAAGCGAGATTCCATATGACACACGTCATCAAGGAGTTCCATCGGGTGCTTCGAAATTGATTTCCAAGCATATGGTATGTTCCATGCAAACCATGCACCTACCTTGCATAAGGATTAGCACTATCTCAAACTTACCGAACCAAGCTTCCACTTGAGCCTCTTCTCCTAGGAGTACCAAATAGTGCGTCCAAAATGGTTTCTTAGACTATGGTGCATTAGGCGCAAACTGTGCACCTAGCTTGCACTAAAACTTACAATGTCTACAAATGAACCGAAGCAAGATTCCATATGACACACGTCATCGAGAAGTTCTATAGGGTGTGTCCAAATTAATTTCTACGCATATGGTACGTTCCATGCAGACCGTGCATCTATCTTGCATCAAGATTAGCACTATCTCCAAACAGATCAAACCGAGCTTCCACTTGAGCCTCTTCACCAAAGTACCAACAGGTGCTTCCAAAACGGTTTCTTAGACTATGGTGCATTAGGCGCAAACCATGCACATATCTTGCACCGAAACTAACACTGTTTCTAAACAGACCAAAGCGAGATTCCATATGACACAGGTCATCAAGGAGTTCCATCGGGTATATACAAATTGATTTCCAAGCATATGGTATGTTACATGCAAACCGTGCACCTATCTTGCATCAAGATTAGCACTATCTCCAAACAGAACGAACCGAGCTTCCACTTGAGCCTCTTCGTCTAGGAGTACAAACAGGTGCGCCAAAAATGGTTTGTTAGACTATGGTGCATTAGGCACAAACTATGCACCAATCTTGCACCGAAACTAACAATGTCTCCAAAGAGACCGAAGCAAGATTCCATATGACACACATCATCTAGGAGTTCCATTGGATGTGTCCAAATTGATTTCTTAACATATTGTACGTTCCATGCAAACTGTGCAACTATCTTGCATCAAGATTAGCACTATATCCGAAGAGACCAAATCGAGCCTCCACTTGAGCCTCTTCAACTACGAGTACCATCGGGTGCGTCTAAAATGGTTTCTTAGCCTATGTTGCCTTAGGTGTAAAACCGTGCACATATCTTCTACCAAAGCTAATATTGTCACTAAACGAACCGAAGCAAGATTCCATATGACACACATCATCAAGGAGTTATATCACGTGCGTAAACCGTGCACATATCTTCTACCAAAGCTAACATTGTCACTAAATGGACCGAAGCAAGATTGCATATGACACACATCATCAAGGAGATATATCACGTGTGTCCTAATTGATTTCTGAGCATATCGTATGTTCCATGCAAACCGTGCATCTATCTTGCATCGAGATTAGCACTATCTCCAAACAGACCAAACCGAGTTTTCACTTGAGCCCCATGACCAAGGAATACCATCGGGTGCATCCAAAATGGTTTCTTATCCTATGGTGCATTAGGTGCAAACTGTGCACCTATCTTGCATCGAAACTAACACTATCTCTAAATGGACCGAAGTGAGATTCGATATGACACATGTCATCTAGGAGTTCCATCTGGTGCGTCCAAATGTATTTCTAAGCATATGGTATGCTCCATGCAAATCGTGCACCTATCTTGCATCAAGATTAGCACTATCTCTAACACAGACCGAACCGAGCCTCCACTTGTGCCTCTTCACCTAGGAGTACCAACAGGTGCTTCCAAAATGGTTTCTTAGACTTAGGTGCATTCGGCGCAAACCGTGCACATATCTTGCACCGAAACTAATACTTTCTCTAAGCACACCATAGCGAGATTCCATATGACACATGTCATCAAAGAGTTCTATCGGGTGTGTCCAAATTAATTTCTAAGCATATGGTACGTTCCATACAGACCATGCATCTATCTTGCATCAAGATTAGCACTATCTCTAAATAGACCAAACCAAGCTTTCACTTGAGCCTTTTACCTAGGAGTACCATCGGGTGCGTCCAAAATGGTTTGTTAGTTAATGCTGCGTTATGTGCAAACCTTGCACCTATCTTGCACCGAAACTAACAGTCTCCAAATAGACCAAAGCAAGATTTTGAATGACACACGTCATCTTGTTGCATTATGTGCAAACCTTGCACCTATCTTGCACTGAAACTAATACTGTCTCCAAACAGACCGATGCAAGATTTCGTATGACACACGTCATCTAGGAGTTTCATCATGTGCGTCCAGATTGATTTCCAAGCATTTGGTATGTTCCATGCAAACCGTGCACCTATCTTTCATTAAGATTAGCACTATCTCCAAATAGACCGAACCGAGCATCCACTTGAGCTCCTTCACCAAGGAGTACCAACAAGTGCGTCCAAAATGGTTTCTTAGACTATGGTGCATTAGGTGCAAACAGTGCACCTAACTTTCACAAAAACTAATAATATCTCCAAATGGACCATAGCGAGATTCCATATGACACATGTCATCAAGGAGTTCCATCGGGTGCATCCAAATTTATTTCCAAGCATATGATATGTTCCATGCAAACCATGCACCTACCTTGCATAAGAATTAGCACTATCTCCAAACTGACCGAACCAAGCTAGCCTCTTCACCTAGAAGTACAAAATAGTGCGTCCAAAATGGTTTCTTAGACTATGGTACATTAGGCGCAAACTGTGAACCTATCTTGCACTAAAACTTACAATGTCTACGAACGGACCAAAGCAAGATTCCATATGACACACGTCATCTAGGAGTACCATTGGGTGCGTCCAAATTGATTTCTAAGCAAATGGTATGTTTCTTGCAAATCATGCACCTATCTTGCATCAAGATTAACACTATCTCCAAACAGATCAAACCGAGATTTCACTTGAGCCTCTTCACCAAAGTACCAACAGGTGCTTCCAAAATGGTTTCTTAGACTATGGTGCATTAGGCGGAAACCATGCACATATCTTGAACCAAAACTAACACGGTTTCTAAACAGACCAAAGCGAGATTCCATATGACACACGTCATCAAGGAGTTCCATCGGGTGCATCCAAATTGATTTTCAAGCATATGGTAAGTTCTATGCAAACCGTGCACCTATCTTGCATCAAGATTAGCAATATCTCCAAACAGACCGAACCAAGCTTCCACTTGAGCCTCTTCATCATGGAGTACAAACAGTTGCGTCAAAAATGGTTTCTTAGACTATGCTGCATTAGGCACAAACTATGCACCTATCTTGCACCGAAACTAACATTGTCTCTAAACAGATCAAAGCGAGATTCCATAAGACACACATCATCTAGGAGTTCCTTTGGGTGTGTCCAAATTGATTTCTTAACATATGGTACGTTCCATGCAAACTGTGCAACTATCTTGCATCAAGATTAGCACTATATCCGAACAGACCAAATCGAGCCTTCACTTGAGCCTCTTCAACTACGAGTACCATTAGGTGTGTCTAAAATGGTTTCTTAGCCTATGGTGCATTAGGTGCAAAACGTGCACATGTCTTCTACCAAAGCTAACAATGTCTCTATACGAACTGAAGCAAAATTCCATATGACACACATCATCAAGAAGTTATATCAGGTGTGTCGTAATTGATTTCTGAGCATATCGTATGTTCCATGCAAACCGTGCATCTATCTTGCATCAAGATTAGCACTATCTCCAAATAGAGCAAACCGAGCTTTCACCTGAGCCCTTTGACCTAGGAGTACCATCGGGTGCGTCCAAAATGGTTTCTTATCATATGGTGCATTAGGTGCAAACCGTGCACCTATCTTACACCGAAACTAACACTGTCTCTAAACGGACCGAAGTGAGATTCCATATGACACATCATCTAGGAGTTCCATCTGGTGCATCCAAATTGATTTCTGAGCATATGGTATGTTCCATGCAAATCGTGCACCTATCTTGCATCAAGATTAGCACTATCTCTAAACAGACCGAACCGAGCCTCCACTTGAGCCTCTTCACCTAGGAGTACCAACAGGTGCTTCCAAAATGGTTGCTTAGACTTTGGCGCATTAGGCGCAAACCATACACATATCTTGCACCGAAACTAATACTATCTCTAAGCACACCAAGGCGAGATTCCATATGACACACATCATCAAGGAGTTCTATCGGGTGTGTCCAAATTAATTTCTACGCATATGGTACGTTCCATGTAGACCGTGCATCTATCTTGCATCAAGATTAGCACTATCTCCAAATAGATCAAATTTAGCTTCCACATGAGCCTCTTCACCGAAGTACCAACAGGTGCTTCCAAAATGGTTTCTTAGACTATGGTGCATTAGGTGCAAACCATGCACATATCTTGCACCGAAACTAACACTGTTTCTAAACAGACCAAAGAGAGATTCCATATGACACACATCATCAAGGAGTTCCATCGGGTGCATCCAAATTGATTTCCAAGCATATGGTATGTTCCATGCAAACCGTGCACCTATCTTGCATGAAGATTAACACTATCTCTAAACAGACCGAACCGAGCTTCCACTTGAGCCTCTTCATCTAGGAGTACAAACAGGTGCGTCAAAAATGGTTTCTTAGACTACGGTGCATTAGGCAAAAACTATGCACCTATCCTGCACCGAAACTAAAATTGTCTACAAACAAACCGAAGCGAGATTCCATATGACACACGTCATCTAGGAGTTCCATTGGGTGCGTCCAAATTGATTTCTTAACATATGGTACGTTCCATGTAAACTTTGCAACTATCTTGCATGAAGATTAGCACTATATACAAAGAGACCAAATCGAGCCTCCACTTGAGCCTCTTCAACTATGAGTAACATCGGATGCGTCTAAAATGTTTTCTTAGCCTATGATGCATTAGGAGTAAACCGTGCACACATCTTCTACCAAAACTAATACTGTCTCAAAGCACACCAAAGCGAGATTCCTTATGACACACATCATCAAGGACTTCTATAAGGTGTGTCCAAATTAATTTCTAAGCATATGGTACATTCCATGCAAACCGTGCATCTGTCTTGCATCAAGATTAGCGCTGTCTCCAAATAGACCAAACCGAGCTTTCACTTGAGCCCCTTGACCTAGGAGTACCATCAGGTGCATCCAAAATGGTTTCTTATCCTATGGTGCATTAGGTGCAAACTGTGCACCTATCTTGCACCGAAATAACATTGTCTCTAAACGGACCGAAGGGAGATTCCATATGACATGTCATCTAGGAGTTCCATTTGGTGCGTCCAAATTGATTTCTGAGCATATCGTATGTTCTATGCAAATCGTACACCTATTGCATCAAGATTAGCACTATCTCTAAAGATACCGAACCGAGCCTCCACGTGAGCCTCTTCACCTAGGAGAACCAATAGGTGCTTCCAAAATGGTTTCTTAGACTTTGGTGCATTAGGCGCAAACCATGCACATATCTTGCATGGAAACTAACACTATTTCTAAACAGACCAAAGCGAGATTCCATATGACACACGTCATCAAGGAGTTCCATCGGGTGCATCCAAATGGATGTCCAAGCATATGGTACGTTCTATGCAAACCGTGCACCTATCTTGCATCAAGATTAGCACTATCTCCAAACTGACCAAACCGAGCTTCCACTTGAGCCTCTTCATCTAAGAGTACAAACAGGTGCGTCAAAAATGGTTTCTTAGACTATGGTGTATTAAGCACAAACTGTGCACCTATCTTGCACCGAAACTAACATTGTCTCCAAACAAACCGAAGCGAGATTTCATATGACACACATCATCTACGAGATCCATTGGGTGCGTCCAAATTGATTTCTTAACATATGGTATGTTCCATGCAAACTTTGCAAATATCTTGCATCAAGATTAGCACTATATACAAAGAGATCAAATCGAGCCTCCACTTGAGCCTCTTCAACTTTGAGTACCATCGGATGCGTCTAAAATGGTTTCTTAGCCTATGATGGATTAGGCGTAAATCGTGCACATATCTTGTACCAAAACTGACACTGTCTCTAAACGAACCGAAGCAAGATTTCATATGACACACATCATCAAGGAGTTATATCAGGTGCGTCCAAATTGTTTTCTAAGCATATCGTATGTTCCATGCAAACCGTGCATCTATCATGCATCAAGATTAGCACTATCTCCAAGCAGACCAAACCTAGCTTTCACTTGAGCCCCTTGACCTAGGAGTACCATCGGGTGCGTCCAAAATGGTTTCTTAGACTATGGTGCATTAGGCGCAAACCATCCACATATCTTGCACCGAAACTAACACTATTTCTAAACAGACCAAAGCGAGATTCCATATGACATACGTCATCAAGGAGTTCCATCGGGTGCATCCAAATTGACTTCCAAGCATATGGTATGTTCCATGCAAACCGTGCACCTATCTTGCATCAAGATTAGCACTGTCTCCAAACAGACCGAACCGAGCTTCCACTTGAGCCTCTTGATCTAGGAGTACAAATAGGTGCGTCAAAAATGGTTTCTTAGACTATGGTTCATTAGGCACAAACTATGTACCTATCTTGCACCGAAACTAACATTGTCTCCAAATAGACCGAAGCGAGATTCCACATGACACACGTCATCTAGGAGTTCTATCGGGTGTGTCCAAATTAATTTCTAAGCATATGGTACGTTCCATGCGGACCGTGCATCTATCTTGCATCAAGATTAGCACTATCTCCACATACACCAAACCGAGCTTTCACTTGACCCTTTTACCTAGGAGTACCATCGGGTGCGTCCAAAATAGTTTCTTAGCCTATGCTGCATTATGTGCAAACCTTGCACCTATCTCGCACTAAAACTAACACTGTCTCCAAATAGACCGAAGCAAGATTTCGTATGACACACGTCATCTAGGAGTTCCATCATGTGCGTCGAGATTGATTTCCATGCATTGGGTATGTTCCATGCAAACCGTGCACCTATCTTGCACCAAGATTAGCACTATCTCCAAACAGATCGAACAGAGCATCCACTTGAGCCCCTTCACCTAGGAGTACCAACAAGTGCGTCCAAAATGGTTTCTTAGACTATGGTGCTTTAGGTGCAAACTATGCACCTATCTTGCACCAAAACTAACAATGTCACCAAATGGACCGAAGCAAGATTCCATATGACACACGTTATCAAGGAGTTCCATCGGGTGCATCCAACTTGATTTCGAAGCATATGGTATTCCATGCAAACCATGCACCTACCTTGCATAAGAATTAGCACTACCTCCAAACTAACCGACCAAGCCTCCACTTGAGCCTCTTCACCCAGGAGTACCAAATAGTGCGTCCAAAATGGTTTCTTAGACTATGGTGCATTAGGCGCAAACTGTGCTCCTATCTTGCATTAATACTTACAATGTCTACAAACGGACCGAAGCAAGATTCCATATGGCACACGTCATCAAGGAGTTCCATTGGGTGCGTCCATGCATTGGGTATGTTCCATGCAAATCATGCACCTATCTTGCATCAAGATTAGCACAATCTCTAAACAGATCAAACCGAGCTTCCACTTGAGCCTCTTCACTGAAGTACCAACAAGTGGTTCCAAAATGGTTTCTTAGACTATGGTTCATTAGGCGCAAACCATGCACATATCTTGCACCAAAACTAACACTATTTCTAAACAGACCAAAGCCAGATTCTATATGACACACGTCATCAAGGAGTTCCATCGGGTGCATCCAAATTGATTTCCAAGCATATGGTATGTTCCATGCAAACCGTGCACCTATCTTGCATCAAGATTAGCACTATCTCCAAACAGACCGAACAGAGCTTCCACTTTAGCCTCTTCATCTGGGAGTACAGATAGGTGCGTCAAAAATGGTTTCTTAGGCTATGGTGCATTAGGCACAAACTATGCACCTATCTTGCACCGAAACTAACTTAGTCTCCAAACAGACCGAAGCGAGATTCCATATGACACACGTCATCTAGGAGTTCCATTGGGTACGTCGAAATTGATTTCTTATCATATGGTACGTTCCATGCAAACTATGCAACTACCTTGCATCAAGATTAGCACTATATCCAAACAGACCAAATGGAGCCTCCACTTGAGCCTCTTCAACTACGAGTACCATCGGGTGCGTCTAAAATGGTTTCTTAGCCTATGGTGCATTAGGCGTAAACCGTGCACATATCTTCTACCAAAACTAACATTGTCTCTAAATGAAACGAAGCAAGATTCCATATGACACACATCATCAAGGATTAGGCGTAAAATCGTATGTTCCATGCAAACCGTGCATCAATCTTGCATCAAGATTAGCACTATCTCCAAACAGACCAAACTGAGCTTTCACTTGAGTCCCTTGACCTAGGAGTACCATTGGCTGCATCCAAAATGGTTTCTTATCCTATGGTGCATTAGGTGCAAACCGTGCACCTATCTTGCACCGAAACTAACACTGTCTCTAAACAGACCGAAGTGAGATTCCATATGACACATGTCATCTAGGAGTTCCATCTGGTGCATCCAAATTGATATCTGAGCATATGGTATGTTCCATGCAAATCGTGCACCTATCTTGCATCAAGATTAGCACTATGTCTAAACAAACCGAACCGAGCCTCCACTTGAGCCTCTTCACCTAGCAGTACCAACAGGTGCTTCCAAAATGGTTTCTTAGACTTTGGTGCATTAGGCGCAAACCGTGCATATATCTTGCACCGAAACTAATACTGTCTCTAAGCACACCAAAGCGAGATTCCATTTGACACACGTCATCAAGGAGTTCTATCGGGTGTGTCCAAATTAATTTCTAAGCATATGGTACGTTCCATGCAGACCGTGCATCTATCTTGCATCAAGATTAGCATTGTCTCCAAACAGATCAAACCGAGCTTCCACTTGAGCCTCTTCACCGAAGTACCAACAGGTGCTTCCAAAATGGTTTCTTAGACTATGGTGCATTAGGCGCAAACCATGCACATATCTTGCACCGAAACTAACACTGTTTCTAAACTGACCAAAGCAAGATTCCATATGACACACGTCATCAAGGAGTTCCATCGGGTGCATCCAAATTGATTTCCAAGCATATGGTAAGTTCTATGCAAACCTTGCACCGAAACTAACACAGTCTCCAAACAGACCAGAGCAAGATTTCGTATGACACACGTCATCTAGGAGTTCCATCATGTGCATCAAGATTGATTTGCATGCATTTGGTATGTTCCATGCAAACCGTGCACCTATTTTGCATTAAGATTAGCACTATCTCCAAACAGACCGAACCGAGCATCCACTTGAGCCCCTTCACCTAGGAGTACCAACAAGTGCATCCAAAATGGTTTCTTAGACTATGGTGCATTAGGTGCAAACTGTGCACCTATCTTGCACCGAAACTAACAATGTCTCCAAATGGACCGAAGTGAGATTGCATATGACGCACGTCATCAAGGAGTTCTATCGGGTGCATCCAAATTGATTTCCATGCATATGGTATGTTCCAATCAAACCATGCACCTACCTTGCATAAGGATTAGCACTATCTCCAAACTGACCGAACTAAGCTTCCACTTGAGCCTCTTCACCTAGGAGTACCAAATAGTTCATCCAAAATGGTTTCTTAGACTATGGTGCATTAGGCGCAAACTGTGCACCTATCTTGCACTAAAACTTACAATGTCTACAAATGGACCGAAGCAAGATTCCATATGACACACGTCATCTAGGAGTTCCATTGGGTGCGTCCAAATTAATTTCTAAGCATATGGTATGTTACTTGCAAATCATGCACCTATCTTGCATCAAGATTAGCACTATCTCCAAACAGATCAAACCGAGCTTCCACTTGAGCCTCTTCACCGAAGTACCAACAGGTGCTTCCAAAATGGTTTCTTAGACTATGGTTCATTAGGCACAAACCATGCACATAACTTGCACCGAAACTAACACTGTCTCTAAACGGACCGAAGTGAGATTCCATATGACACATGTCATCTAGGAGTTCCATCTGGTGCGTCCAAATTGACTTTTGAGCATATGGTATGTTCCATGCAAATCGTGGACCTATCTGCATCAAGATTAGCACTATCTCTAAACAGACCGAACCAAGCCTCCACTTGAGCCTCTTCACCTAGGAGTACCAACAAGTGCTTCCAAAATGGTTTCTTAGACTACGGTGCATTAGGCGCAAACCATGCACATATCTTGCACCGAAACTAACACGGTTTCTAAACAGACCAAAGCGAGATTCCATATGACACACGTCATCAAGGAGTTCCATCGGGTGCATCCAAATTGATTTCCAAGCATATGGTAAGTTCTATGCAAACCGTGCACCTATCTTGCATCAAGATTAGCACCATCTCCAAACAGACCGAACCAAGCTTCCACTTGAGCCTCTTCATCTTGGAGTACAAACAGTTGCGTCAAAAATGGTTTCTTAGACTATGGTGCATTAGGCACAAACTATGCACCTATCTTGCACCGAAACTAACATTGTCTCCAAACAGACCGAAGCGAGATTCCATATGACACACGTCATCTAGGAGTTCCCTTGGGTGTATCCAAATTGATTTCTTAACATATGGTACGTTCCATGCAAACTGTGCAACTATCTTGCATCAAGATTAGCACTATATCCGAAAAGACCAAATCGAGCCTCCACTTGAGCCTCTTCAACTACGAGTACCATTATGTGTGTCTAAAATGGTTTCTTAGCCTATGGTGCATTAGGCGTAAACCGTGCACATATCTTCTACCAAAGCTAACAGTGTCTCTATACGAACCGAAGCAAGATTCCATATGACACACATCATAAAGAAGTTATATCAGGTGTGTCGTAATTGATTTCTGAGCATATCGTATGTTTCATGCAAACCGTGCATCTATCTTGCATCAAGATTTGCACTATCTCCAAACTTACCAAACTGAGCTTTCACCTGAGCCCTTTGACCTTGCAGTACCATCGGGTGCGTCCAAAATGGTTTCTTATCATATGGTGCATTAGGTGCAAACCGTGCACCTATCTTACACCGAAACTAACACTGTCTCTAAACAGACCAAAGTGAGATTCCATATGACACATGTCATCTAGGAGTTCCATCTGGTGCATCCAAATTGATTTCTGAGCATATGGTATGTTCCATGCAAGTCGTGCACCTATCTTGCATCAAGATTAGCACTATCTCTAAACAGACCGAACCGAGCCTCCACTTGAGCCTCTTCACCTAGGAGTACCAACAGATGCTTCCAAACTGGTTTCTTAGACTTTGGTGCATTAGGCGCAAACCGTACACATATCTTGCACCGAAACTAATACTATCTCTAAGCACACCGAAGCGAGATTCCATATGACACACGTCATCAAGGAGTTCTATCGGGTGTGTCCAAATTAATTTCTAAGCATATGGTACGTTCCATGCAGACCGTGCATCTATCTTGCATCAAGATTAGCACTGTCTCCAAATAGATCAAACCGAGCTTCCACATGAGCCTCTTCACCGAAGTACCAACAGGTGCTTCCAAAATGGTTTCTTAGACTATGGTGCATTAGGCGCAAACCAGGCAAATATCTTGCACCGAAACTAACACTGTTTCTAAACTGACCAAAGCGAGATTCCATATGACACACGTCATCAAGGAGTTCCATCGGGTTTATCCAAATTGATTTCCAAGCATATGGTATGTTCCATGCAAACCGTGCATCTATCTTGCATCAAGATTAGCACTATCTCCAAACAGACCGAACCGAGCTTCCACTTGAGCCTCTTCATCTAGGAGTACAAACAGGTGCGTCAAAAATGGTTTCTTAGACTATGGTGCATTATGCACAAACTATGCACCTATCTTGCACCGAAACTAACATTGTCTCCAAACAGACCGAGGCAAGATTCCATATGACACACGTCATCTAGGAGTTCCATTGGGTGCGTCCAAATTGATTTCTTAACATATGGTACGTTCCATGCAAACTGTGCAACTATCTTGCATCAAGATTAGCACTATATCTGAAAGACCAAATCGGCCTCCACTTGAGCCTCTTCAACTACGAGTACCATCGGATGAGTCTAAAATGGTTTCTTAGCCTATGGTGCATTAGGCGTAAACCGTGCAAATCTCTTCTACCAAAGCTAACACTGTCTCTAAACGAACCGAAGCAAGATTCCATATGACACACATCATCAAGGAGTTATATCAGGTCCGTCCTAATTGATTTCTGACCATATCGTATGTTCCATGCAAACCGTGCAGATATCTTGCATCAAGATTAACACTATCTCCAAATAGACCAATCTAAGCTTTCACTTGAGCCCCTTGACCTAGGAGTACCATCGGGTGCGTCCAAAATGGTTTCTTATCCTGTGGTGCATTAGGTGCAAACTGTGCACCTATCTTGCACCGAAACTAACACTGTCTCCAAACAGACCGAAGTGAGATTCCATATGACACACGTCATGTAGGAGTTCCATTGGGTGCGTCCAAATTGATTTCTTAACATATGGTACGTTCCATGCAAACTATGCAACTATCTTGCATCAATATTAGAACTATATCCGAACAGACCAAATCGAGCCTCCACTTGAGCCTCTTCAACTACGAGTACCATCGGGTGCGTCTAAAATGGTTTCTTAGCCTATGGTGCGTTAGATGTAAACCATCCACATATCTTGCACCGAAACTAATACTGTCTCTAAGCACATCAAAGCGAGATTCCATATGACACACGTCATCAAGAAGTTCCATCGGGTGCATCCAAATTGATTTCCAAGCATATGGTATGTTCCATGCAAACCGTGCACCTACGATGCATCAAGATTAGCACTATCTCCAAACAGACCGAACCGAGCTTCCACTTGAGCCTCTTCATCTAGGAGTATAAACACGTGTGTCAAAAATGGTTTCGTAGACTATAGTGCATTAGGCATAAATTATGCACCTATCTTGCACCGAAACTAACATTGTCTCCAAACAGACCGGAGCTAGATTCCATATGACACACGTAATCTAGGAGTTCCAATGGGTGCGTCCGAATTGAAATCTTAACATATGGTACGCTCCATGCAAACTGTGCAACTATCTTGCATCAAGATTAGCACTATATCTGAACAGACCAAATCGAGCCTCCACTTGAGCCACTTAAACTACGAGTACCATCGGATGCGTCTAAAATGGTTTCTTAGCCTATGGTGCATTAGGCGTTAACCGTGCACATGTCTTGTACCAAAACTAACATTGTCTCTAAGTGAAACGAAACAAGATTCCATATGACACACATCATCAAGGAGTTATATCAGGTGCGTCCTAATTGATTTCTAACCATATCGTATGTCCATGCAAACCGTGCATCTATCTTGCATCAAGATTAGCACTATCTCCAAACAGACCAAACTGAGCTTTCACTTGAGTCCCTTGATCTAGGAGTACCATTGGCTGCGTCCAAAATGGTTTCTTATCCTATGGTGCATTAGGTGCAAACCGTGCACCTATCTTGCACCGAAACTAACACTGTCTCTAAACAGACCGAAGTGAGATTCCATATGACACATGTCATCTAGGAGTTCCATCTGGTGCATCCAAATTGATATCTGAGCATATGGTATGTTCCATGCAAATCGTGCACCTATCTTGCATCAAGATTAGCACTATCTCTAAACATACCAAACCGAGCCTCCACTTGAGCCTCTTCACCTAGGAGTACCAACAGGTGCTTCCAAAATAGTTTCTTAAACATTGGTGCATTAGGCGCAAACCGTGCACATATCTTGCATCAAAACTAATACTATCTCTAAGCACACCAAAGCGAGATTCCATATGACACACGTCATCAAGGAGTTCTATCGGGTGTGTCCAAATTATTTTCTAAGCATATGGTACGTTCCATGCAGACCGTGCATCTATCTTGCATCAAGAGTAGCACTATCTCCAAACAGATCAAACCGAGCTTCCACTTGAGCCTCTTCACCGAAGTACCAATAGGTGCTTCCAAAATGGTTTCTTAGACTATAGTGCATTAGGCGCAAACCATGCACATATGTTGCACCGAAACTAACACTGTTTCTAAACTGACCACAGCGAGATTTCATATGACACACATCATCAAGGACAGGTGCATCCAAATTGATTTCCAAGCATATGGTATGTTCCATGCAAACAGTGCACCTATCTTGCATCAAGATTAGCAGTATCTCCAAACAGACTGAACCGAGCTTCCACTTGAGCCTCTTCATCTAGGAGTACAAACAAGTGCGTCAAAAAAGGTTTCTTAGACTATGGTGCATTAGGCACAAACTATGCACCTATCTTGCACCGAAACTAACATTGTCTCCAAACAAACCGAAGCGAGATTCCATATGACACACATCATCTAGGAGTTCCATTGGGTGCGTCCAAATTGATTTCTTAACATATGGTACGTTCCATGTAAACTTTGCAACTATCTTGCATCAAGATTAGAACTATCTCCAAATCGAGCCTCCACTTGAGCCTCTTCAACTATGAGTACCATCGGATGCGTCTAAAATGCTTTCTTAGCCTACGATGCATTAGGCGTAAATTGTGCACATATCTTCTTCCAAAACTAACACTATCTCTAAACGAACCGAAGCAAGATTCCATATGACACACATCATCAAGGAGTTATATCAGGTGCGTCCAAATTGATTTCTAAGCATATCGTATGTTCCATGCAAACCGTGCATCTATCATGCATCAAGATTAGAACTATCTCCAAACAGACCAAACCGAGCTTTCACTTGAGCCCCTTGACCTAGGAGTACCATCAGGTGCGTCCAAAATGGTTTCTTATCCTATGGTGCATTAGGTGCAAACTGTGTACCTATCTTACACTGAAACTAACATTGTCTCTAAACGGACCGAAGGGAGATTCCATATGACATATGTCATCTAGGAGTTCCATTTGGTGCGTCCAAATTGATCTCTGAGCATATGGTATGTTCCATGCAAATCGTACACCTATTGCATCAAGATTAGCAGTATTTCTAAAGAGACCGAACCGAGCCTCCACTTGAGCCTCTTCACCTAGAAGAACCAAC
The DNA here is from genome assembly GCF_000003195.3 of Sorghum bicolor. NCBI lineage: Eukaryota > Viridiplantae > Streptophyta > Magnoliopsida > Poales > Poaceae > Sorghum > Sorghum bicolor. Next base: position 34,085,016 of record NC_012872.2, on the reverse strand, counting down.
AGGTGCTTCCAAAAATGGTTTCTTAGACTATGGTGCATTAGGCGCAAACCATGCACATATCTTGCATGGAAACTAATACTATTTCTAAACAGACCAAAGCGAGATTCCATATGACACACGTCTTCAAGGAGTTCCATCGGGTGCATCCAAATGGATTTCCAAGCATATGGTACGTTCCATGCAAACCGTGCTCCTATCTTGCATCAAGATTAGCACTATCTCCAAACAGACCAAACCGAGCTTCCACTTGAGCCTCTTCATCTAAGAGTACAAACAGGTGCGTCAAAAATGGTTTCTTAGACTATGGTGCATTAAGCACAAACTGTGCACCTATCTTGCACCGAAACTAACATTGTCTCCAAACAGACCGAAGAGAGATTCCATATGACACACATCATCTTGGAGTTCCATTGGGTGCGTCCAAATTGATTTCTTAACATACGATATGTTCCATGCAAACTGTACAACTATCTTGCATCAAGATTAGCACCATATCTGTACAGACCAAATCGAGCCTCCACTTGACCCTCTTCAACTACGAGTACCATCGGGTGCATATAAAATGGTTTCTTAGCCTATGTTGCACTAGGCGTAAATCGTGCACATATCTTCTACCAAAACTAACACTATCTCTAAACGAACTGAAGCAAGATTCCATATGACACACATCATCAAGGAGTTATATTAGGTGTGTCCTAATTGATTTCTGAGCATATCGTATGTTCTATGCAAACGGTGCATCTATCTTGCATCAAGATTAGCACTATCTCCAAACAGATCAAACCGAGCTTTCACTAGAGCCCCTTGACCTAGGAGTACCATCGGGTGTGTCCAAAATGGTTTCTTGTCCTATGGTGCATTAGGTGCAAACCGTGCACATATCTTGCACCAAAACTAACATTGTCTCCAAACAGACCAAAGCGAGATTTCATATGACACACATCATCTAGGAGTTCCATTGGGTGCGTCGAAATTGATTTCTTAACATATGGCACGTTCTATGCAAACTGTGCAACTATCTTGCATCAAGATTAACACTATCTCTAACCAGACCGAACCGAGCCTCCACTTGAGCCTCTTCACCTAGGAGTACCAACAAGTGCTTCTAAAATGGTTTCTTAGACTTTGGTGCATTAGGCGCAAACCATGCACATATCTTGCACCGAAACTAATAGTGTCTCTAAGCACACCAAAGCGAGATTCCATATGACACACGTCATCAAGGAGTTCTATCGGGTGTGTCCAAATTAATTTCTAAGCATATGCTACGTTCCATGCAGACCATGCATCTATCTTGCATCAAGATTAGCACTATCTCCAAATAGATCAAACCGAGCTTCCACTTGAGCCTCTTCACCGAAGCACCAATAGGTGCTTCCAAAATGGTTTCTTAGACTATGGTGCATTAGGCGCAAACCATGCACATATCTTGCACCAAAACTAACACTATTTCTAAACTGACCAATGCCAGATTCTATATGACACACGTCATCAAGGAGTTCCATCGGGTGCATCCAAATTGATTTCCAAGCATATGGTACGTTCCATGCAAACCGTACACCTATCTTGCATCAAGATTAGCACTATCTCCAAACAGACCGAACCGAGCTTCCACTTTAGCCTCTTCATCTAGGAGTACAAATAGGTGTGTCAAAAATGGTTTCTTAGGCTATGGTGCATTAGGCACAAACTATGCACCTATCTTGCACCGAAACTAACTTAGTCTCCAAACAGACCGAAGCGGGATTCCATATGACACAGGTCATCTAGGAGTTCCATTGGGTACGTCCAAATTGATTTCTTATCATATGGTACGTTCCATGCAAACTATGCAACTACCTTGCATCAAGATTAGCACTATATCCGAACAGACCAAATGGAGCCTCCACTTGAGCCTCTTCAACTACGAGTACCGTCGGGTGCGTCTAAAATGGTTTCTTAGCCTATGGTGCATTAGGCGTAAACCGTGCACATATCTTCTACCAAAACTAACATTGTCTCTAAATGAAACGAAGCAAGATTCCATATGACACACATCATCAAGGATTAGGCGTAAAATCGTATGTTCCATGCAAACCGTGCATCAATCTTGCATCAAGATTAGCACTATCTCCAAATAGACCAAACTGAGCTTTCACTTGAGTCCCTTGACCTAGGAGTACCATTGGCTGCGTCCAAAATGGTTTCTTATCCTATGCTGCATTAGGTGCAAACCGTGCACCTATCTTGCACCGAAACTAACACTGTCTCTAAACAGACCGAAGTGAGATTCCATATGACACATGTCATCTAGGAGTTCCATCTGGTGCATCCAAATTGATATCTGAGCATATGGTATGTTCCATACAAATCGTGCACCTATCTTGCATCAAGATTAGCACTATCTCCAAACAGATCAAACCGAGCTTCCACTTGAGCCCCTTCACCGAAGTACCAACAGGTGCTTCCAAAATGGTTTCTTAGACTATGGTGCATTAGGCGCAAACCATGCACATATCTTGTACCGAAACTAACACTGTTTCTAAACTGACCACATCGAGATTTCATATGACACACATCATCAAGGACGGGTGCTTCCAAATTGATTTCCAAGCATATGGTATGTTCCATGCAAACAGTGCACCTATCTTGCATCAAGATTAGCAGTATCTCAAAACAGACCGAACCGAGCTTCCACTTGAGCCTCTTCATCTAGGAGTACAAACAATTGCGTTAAAAATGGTTTCTTAGACTATGGTGCATTAGGCACAAACTATGCACCTATCTTGCACCGAAACTAACATTGTCTCCAAACAAACCAAAGCGAGATTCCATATGACACACGTCATCTAGGAGTTCCATTGGGTGCGTCCAAATTGATTTCTTAACATATGGTACGTTCCATGCAAATCATGCACTGTCTCCAAACAGAACGAAGCAAGATTTCGTATGACACATGTCATCTAGGAGTTCCATCATGTGCGTCCAGATTGATTTCCAAGCATTTGGTACGTTCCATGCAAACCATGCACCTATTTTGCATCAAGATTAGCACTATCTCCAAACAGACCGAACCGAGCATCCACTTGAGCCCCTTCACCTTGGAGTACCAACAAGTGCGTCCAAAATGGTTACTTACACTATGGTGCATTAGGTGCAAACTGTGCACCTATCTTGCACCGAAACTAACAATGTCTCCAAATGGACCGAAGCGAGATTCCATATGACACACGTCATCAAGGAGTTCCATCGGGTGCATCCAAATTGATTTCCAAGCATATGGTATGTTCCATGCAAACCATGCACCTACCTTGCATAAGGATTAGCACTATCTCCAAACAACACCAAGAAGGCACCTTACTTTGATGGCACCAATTATGCTTATTGGAAGGTCAAGATGACCGCTCATCTCAAGTCAATCAATAGAGAAGTTTGGAAGGTGACCGAAACAAAGTTTGAGGTTGCAAATGAGAATGCACCTACACCGGTTGAAGAAAAGAAGCTTCAATGCAATGACATTGCAATTAGTGCTCTTCATGGAGCTCTTGATGACAAGACCTTTGAGCAAATCAAGAACATTGAGGTCGCTCATGATGCATGGGCAAAATTAGAAGAAACATTTGAAGGCACCAAAGGTACCAAGACCGCCAAAGCTTACATCCTCCAAGAGAAGTTCTCTAGCTTCAAGATGCAAGAAGATGAAAGTGTGCCGGAAATGTTTCATCGGTTGCAAGTCATTGTGAATGAGCTCAAGGCACATGGGGAAGAAGTGAAGGATAGTCAATTCTCTATGAAGTTCTTGAGAAGCTTGCCCAAGAGATTTAACACATTGATCACCGTGCGAGTCAAGACAACTCTTAGCGAATCAACTCCCCAACAAGTCTTTCAAGAGGTGATGACCGATGATGCCTATAGAGAAGATGATGAAAAGGATGAGTTGATCAAGAAGAAGAAGAAGAAGGATGGTGAGAAGAAAGATGACGAGAAGAAGAAAAGTGTGGCTTTCAAGGCCTCCACATCCAAGGGCAAAGCCAAGCAAGAATCATCAAGTGAAGAAGAAGCAAGCTCTTGTGATAGTGACGAAGATGAGGAGATGGCTCTTCTTGTCAAGAGATTTGGCAAGTTTATGAAGAAGAAAGGCTATCGGGAAAGAAGGAAGAAGAGCTCCTCCAAGAAGAATGATCATTCCATGAGGTGCTTTAGATGCCATAGCAAGGATCATCTCATCACCAAGTGTCCTTATGATAGTGATGATGAAGATGCTATCAAGAAGGAAAGAAAGAAGCAAGAAAAGAAGGAAGGCTCAAACAAGAAGAAGGGTGATGCCCATGTTGCAACTTGGGATAGTGATGACTCCTCATGTGATGATGAGAGCACCAAGAAGAAGGCGCATGCTAGCATTGCAATTCAAGGAAAGAGCTCCATCTTCGACACTCCATCATGCTTCATGGCTAAGGCCACTAAGGTATCATCCGTTGATGAGAGTGACCATGATAGTGATAGTGATAGTGATGATGATGAACCAACTAAAGATGAACTAATCACTATGCTAGAAGATTGCACTCATCATTATAAAGAAACTAGAAAGGAGTGCAGATAAGAAAACCCTTGAGCAAGAACTTGATGAGCTTAGAGCATCTTATGAGAGTCTAAAAGGAAGACCATAAGAAGCTTCAAAAGGCCCACACTAAGCTTGAAGAAGCTCACTCCTCTCTAGTTAACAAATGTGAAAATGAGCCAACTAAAATTGAAAAAGCTAAAACTTGCAACATAGGCCTAACATGTGATATCTTAAGTAAGTCTATTGTTGTTGCTTCTACTAACCCTTCATGTAGCACATCTACATCTTCCTCATCTAGTGGTGATGGTTTCACATGTGAGACCACACGAAAAGTTGAGAATGAAATTCTCAAGAAGGAGGTGAAAGAGCTCAATCACACCTTAGCCAAGGCTTATGGTGGTGAGGACCGCTTGCTTATGTGCTTGGGTAGCCAAAGAGCTTCTCTCTACAAAGAGGGATTGGGCTATAACCCCAAGAAAGGCAAAGCCGCCTATGCTCCTCACAAGACTAGTTTTGTGAAGAACAATGGTCGGTATTGCAAAGCTTGCAAGCAAGTTGGTCACTTAGAGCTACAATGCATGAACAAGAAACCCAAAGCTAATGTATCCTCAATTAAGCTTAATTCTTTCTATGTGCTTACTAAGGATACAAAAGGTGTTCATGCTAAGTTCATTGGTGCACCATGGATGGGCTCAAAGAAGAAAGCCATTTGGGTACCAAAGAGCTTAGTTGGTAACCTTGGAGGATCCAATCAAGTTTGGGTACCTAAAAAGAATTGATCTTGTCTTGTAGGTCAATTACAAAGCCAGAGGAAGGCATTGGGTGCTTGATAGTGGGTGCACTCAACATATGACCGGGGAGTCTTGTATGTTCAAATCAATTGACACTAGTCAAAATGGTGGCTTTGATTCTATCACTTTCGGCAACAACAAGAAAGGCAAGGTCAAGGGGCTTGGTAAAATTGCTATCTCAAATGACATGAGTATATCAAATGTGTTGCTAGTTGAGAGCCTTGATTTCAATCTTTTGTCAATTGCACAACTTTGTGACCTTGGTTTCAAGTGCATCTTTGGTAGTAATGATGTTGAGGTGATTAGTGTTGATGGATCAAACTTGATATTCAAAGGATTTAGGCATGGTAGCTTATACTTGGTTGATTTCAATGATAGTGACACTCAATTGACATCATGCCTAATTAGCAAATCAAGTTTGGGTTGGTTGTGGCATAGAAGGCTTGGTCATGTTGGAATGAAACAATTGAACAAACTTTTGAGGCATGACTTAGTTAGAGGCTTGAAGGATGTCACCTTTGAGAAGGATAAACCATGTAGTGCTTGTCAAGCCGGAAAGCAAGTTGGAAATGCACATCCTAAGAAAAGTGAAATGAGCACATCAATGGCATTTGAGCTATTACACATGGATTTATTTGGGCCAACAACATATACTAGCATTGGTGGCAACAAGTATGGCTTTTTGATAGTAGATGACTACACTAGATACACTTGGGTGTTCTTCCTCTATGACAAGAGTAATGTTTGAGATCTATTCAAGTCTTTTGTCAGGAGGGTGCAAAATGAGTTTGAAACCACTATCAAGAAGATTAGAAGTGACAATGGTAGTGAATTCAAGAACACAAGAATTGAGGAATTGTGTGATGATCTTGGCATTGGACATCAATTCTCTCCAACATACACTCCTCAATCCAATGGTGTAGTTGAAAGGAAGAATAGAACCTTGATTTATATGGCTAGATCAATGCTTAGTGAATACAATGTTAGCCATTCATTTTGGAGTGAAGCTATCAACACGGCTTGCTATTGTAGCAACCGTCTCTATTGCCATGGGAAGCTTGGGAAGACACCATATGAGCTATTGAATGGAAGAAAGCCCAACATTGCATATTTTAGAGTGTTTGGTTGCAAATGCTACATTCTCAAGAAAGGCACTAGATTGAGCAAGTTTGAGAAGAAATGTGATGAAGGGTTCTTACTTGGTTATTCCACCACAAGCAAGGCATATAGAGTTTGGAACTTGACAAATGGCACATTGGAAGAAGTCCATGATGTTGAGTGTGATGAAACCGAAGGATCTCAAAATGAAGCTCAAAATCTTGATGATGTGAGAGGAGATCAATTGGAAAATGCAATGAAGAACATGGATGTAGGTGACATAAGGCCAAGTCAAGTTGATGATGATGGTGACATTCACATGATCAATCAAGAAGTGCAAATTGATACGAATCAAGCTAGTACTAGTGGCTCTCATGATGATGATCAAAATCAAAGTCAAGCTAGTGGAAGTAATCAACTCCCAATACTCCAACCTACAAGCATAGCAAGGGATCATCCATTGGATCAAGTCATTGGTGGTATTCAAAGTGGTGTTCAAACAAGATCAAGACTAGCATCCTTTTGTGAGCACTATTCATTTATCTCATTTGAAGAACCAAAGAGATTCTTTGAAGGATTCTGATTGGGTAAATGCCATGCATGAAGAATTGAACAACTTCACAAGAAATCAAGTATGGGAGCTTGTTGAGAGGCCAAAGAACTACAATGTGATTGGTACCAAGTGGGTCTTTAGAAACAAGCAAGATCAAGATGGTGTAGTTGTGAGAAACAAAGCAAGATTAGTAGCACAAGGTTACACTCATGTTGAAGGTCTTGACTTTGGAGAAACTTATGCACCGGTTGCAAGATTGGAGGCAATTAAAATATTATTAGCCTATGCTTGTGCCCACAACATCAAGCTCTATCAAATGGATGTGAAGAGTGCATTTCTCAATGGATACATCAATGAGTTGGTTTATGTTGAACAACCTCCCGGTTTTGAAGATGACAAGAAACCCAACCATGTGTACAAGCTCAAGAAGGCATTGTATGGTTTGAAGCAAGCACCTAGAGCATGGTATGAGAGATTGAGAGATTTCCTTCTCTCTAAAGGGTTCAAGATGGGAAAGGTTGACACTACTTTCTTCACTAAGAAGCTAGGCAATGACTTGTTTGTGTTGCAAATCTATGTTGATGATATCATTTTTGGATCAACCAAACAAGACTTTTGTGAAGAGTTTGGAAGAATGATGGCTAATGAGTTTGAGATGTCCATGATTGGAGAGCTTAGTTACTTCCTTGGTCTTCAAATCAAGCAAATGAAGAATGGCACTTTTGTGAGTCAAGGAAAGTACATCAAGGACATGATCAAGAAGTTTGGGTTGCAAGAAGCAAAACCAATGAGCACACCTATGGGCACAAATGATCAATTAGGTAGTGATGCAAGTGGCAACATGGTAGATCAAAAGCTATATCGGTCCATGATTGGAAGTTTGCTCTATGTCACCGCATCAAGGCCGGATGTGATGTTTAGTGTGTGCAAATGTGCAAGATACCAAGCTTCACCTAGAGAGAGTCACTTGAAGGCAACCAAGAGGATATTGAGGTATCTTAAAGGCACTCATAATGTTGGATTATTGTGGGGGTATAAACTCCTATACCCTCACGACTAGACTTGGGCTAGGAGGCTTGGCCCATTACGAGACAAATTCGAGGCTTGATCCAACTGCTTAGGGTTTCGCGCAAGGAAACAAGACGTGGAGATCAAGTAGAATTCTAGTCGGTTAGAATAGGAATTGATATCGTGCTATCTATGGCAGTTGTAACCGACTAGGATTAGTATCCAAATCTGTAACCCTGCCCTCCGGACTATATAAGGAGGGGCAAGGGACCCCCCTAGGACAGATTATTCTCTCAATCCAATACAATCAGACGCAGGACGTAGGTATTACGCCCACACGGCAGCCGAACCTAGATAATACCTTGTCTGTGTCTTGCGTCACCATCGAGTGCGTAGCTTGCGCACCGTCTACCGATAAACTACTACTGTGGGTATACCCCAAGGTAGACTGCCGACTAGCTTTCGTCGACAGTGGCGCGCCAGGTAGGGGGTGTGCGTACAGCTTTTCCGGCGAACAAGATGGTCATCGTTGCAGCTTCCGCGGCCGTGCCTAAAGGCCTCACGCTCACTGTCGACCAGATTACGTGGACGACTCACGGCGATGGTCTCACGACCACGGCTTCGGAAGAAACCCAGATCCGATCGGGGATCACGGCGGCATCGGCTCCGACCACACTGACACCGAGCACTCGACCACCGCTTCCTCGTTACAGGAGAAAGAAGGTCGATGGCTCAGATCTCTTCCGAGCCCTTGATCGCGCCGATCTCAAGCTTCTCAAAGCTTCCCGACTAATGGATGGGATCTCCCGCCAGTCTGATCAAGTTGTGCCAACAGACTTTTTCAACTCCTGCCGGCCAACTCGTGTCGTCACACACGAACGGCTGGGAACGTCTCTGCCGATAACCTCCACCCCCTCAGGACGGTCCATCGAACTCAAGGCTGACCTAGATCAAGGTTCTCCTTACGGGCTAAACAACTCAGCCATTCACTATTCACAGCACATCCAATCCCTTTTCAACGAGGCGGGTTGGTTGCCAAAGCGGAGCGGTCGACCAGCTCGTCACTACGTCAACATGGTGACGATCCGAGAACTATGGGATGGCCAGGCTTCCAGCACAAACTCCAGCACTGGATCCGTTCCCACCGAAGTTATAAACTCTGAAGACGAAGACTACGACCTGGATTTACCACCGTATCCTCCGGGTTTCTCTCGCTTCCCGGTCTTTCCACCCCGGCGAGGAGACCTCGTCTTCAATGTTAGCGGCGATGAACCGGTCGTCGATGGAGAGACAGATGAGCAGAGGCAGCTTCGCGAGCAGCGCAATGCCGACCGCGCCCGACGACGCGCGGACGAGGAACGATGTGGCAGAACCTCCTAAGTGTTTGGGCCCACCGACACCTGCCATTGTCCTAAGGACCTCTGACGGTGATGCCGGGAGTCCTCCCACTTTAGAAGTCCGATGAGCATTGCTGGGCGCTCATTCCACTGTTACCTGTGGCGTACCAAGCTGGCTCGTCCTGACCACTGGTAATGGTCAAACAACGAGAACTGCTTCTTCTCGCCCTTACAGGATAGCAAGTGGCCACCTTAACACCAGGATCATTCGTTGCGAAGATAAAGCAGTAACTCAACGACACAAGACCAAAATAATCTTTCAGAGTGAAACAGCGGAAGTATTACATAACTTAATTTATAAAAGGAGTTCTTCCAAATAGTAGAGTGTTATTACAAGCCTGGTCCAGCGGAGCAACAGAGACTTTAGTACAGACAGAACAAATTTACAGACCCTGCCCATGGGTCGCGCTCACTCTTCTTCGTCGTCAACCTCGACGACGGTCACACAACAGGGTCCGAAACAAGTCGGCTCCTGAGCTTCACCTGCAACAGGGGTATTGAAACCCTGAGTACGGGAGTACTCAACAAGACTTATCCGACGGGAAAAGAGGAGAATTTAGGGATGCAGGCTTAGGGTAGACAAGGGGTGGCTGAGCAAGGAGCCAAAGTGTTTTGCATAAAAGCTTACTAGTAGTGCATCCTTATTTTCAAGTTTTACCCCGAATTCCTCCCTCGCAGAGGCAGAGGAATTCGAGGATAGTTTAACTAGTTGTACCTCACAGACGAATCCGTGAGTCCCTAGTCCTATCATAAAGTATTATTTATCGATGGCCATAGCTTCATGTCGCTATGAGTCCGGGAATTGGGATCCGAACCTCATAAGACATTTTCCCCTTTCTCATTTTATCACTTAGTTGCATATTTAACTACGATGAAGGTCGAAGGAATTGAGTCTCCCAATCGGGGAGCAACGACGATTCGAATCGCTTAGCAATCCAGCTGGAGTTCCTAACCACCCGACATATGTAGAACCAAATCTTGCATATGTCAACCCAAAGCAAGCTCTCCCCAAATTTGACCAGGTTCGCGGCACCCGAGAGCACAGTACTCCACCATCCTACAGCCGATCTAGATGTTTTCCGGTCATCTCAGATCCGTAAGGTGGGTACACACTACTCTCGCCATCTTTCCACTCCCAGTGCGCGAGTAGCTGTTCGCGTCGAGGGATCACAAGACCGGGCTTACCGAAGGCAAGTGGCTAGTACTATAAATTCTCAACCCAGCAGGCCATCAACGGACCGGTCCTTAACCGACACAGTTGGAGACACTACTTTAAGACTCCATTCTTAAAGCAAGTCCACCGACCGGTCTCAAGTTAAAACATCATTGACCATAAGTGCATCCCACAACAACCCTTCAAACTTTCTTGTTTAAAAACCTATCTAGTAGCAGGGTTAAGCATCGCTACGCAGTTTTAAAATAAAACAGGTGTCAAGGACAGGATACAGATATCAAGGTAGTAAATGCAGCAAGTAGGTTAACCCAATTCTCATCTACCTAATGCAGCATTTTCAATTCATAAGTGATAAAAGATTTAAAACATCCAAGGAGGGGTTAATGCATCCGGGGCTTGCCTTGGTTGCAGGGCAGAGTGGGACCCTCGGAGACTTCCCAAGTCTCGGATCCGACTTCCTCGAACGGAGCACCGACCTCGGGGTTCGGTTCAACGGGCGCTCCTTCGGTCACGGACACTATACGCAAAATGATGAATGCTTATGATATGCGTATGGCAATTATGCAAGATGGACCGAATTAAGTACGATTTGCCTTTTTAATGCAATACAGAATTGTCACTAAATAAAGTTGTTTAACAGTTTACTGTTTTTACCCAAGAGATTGCATCAGTAAATTAAAACTCCTTTTAATTCCTAATTATCCTGAATTAACTAATTATTAATCTTATTTACCTTAATCAATTCTTAATTAACTACTAATGGCAGTAATTAAGCATTAAAGCTAAACAACAGTTAAATGCCAAAGGTCATTAGGGTTAATGACCTCAGGTCATCATACAATCCAAAATCACTCAATCCTAATTATGAGGACCTAAATAATCACTATTTAATTATTTTGGAAAGATTAATTACATACTAAATAAGGGTTTATTAATATTTTAACTAAACCTTATCCAAATGCCACCAAATTTTAGGTGGAGCCAGGGAATAATATTCAGAGGCTCCCCAAAATTTTTGGTGATTTTTGGATATACAGTTAAATTGTTAAAAATCATACAAGTTTTATTTGCTAATTAAAAGGGCCAATTTTTGTATCCTTGCAAACTATTAGAAATCAGAACCTAGTATTTTTCTTGGATCCTACATATTTCAGAGAGTTTATACAAAAATTCTCATTATTTTTGGATCAGCACACCATTTATCATATACTTTTAAACATCAAACAAAAATTGCATAAAAAGAAAAAGAAAAGGATCTCTGCGCAGTGGGCGGCCTGGATCTTGGCCCGCAGGTCGGCCCACAACCGCGCTGCGCAGACGGCCCGCTTGGACACGGCCCACAACCGCTTCGCGCGCGCGCTCTCCCCTCCGTATGGTCACTGACGAGCGGGTCCCGCTCGTCAGTTTCGCCTCCCTCGCTCACGGCGGTGCTGCCGCCGCTCCGGCGACCGCTAGCGGGTTCCTCGGCCCCCCCGCGCGCGCACCAGCACCGCACCAACCCTGCGACTCCAGAGGTACGGCCTGAGGACGCTCTACCGTCCTCCTCCTACCTCGGCCACGCGAAAGGCGGCGGCCGCCCTGGCCGACCATCGGCCGGCCGCTAGAGCCCAGTAGAGTGCACACGGATGGAACCGGGAGCTTCCAGGAGAGTTAAGGAGTACGGTGCTCACGTCACCACGGCGGGAGACACAACAGAGAAGCTTGGCGACGGTGGCCGTGCAGTCGGGCGGCGCCCCGGCTCCGGCGAGGTCGTCTCGGCGATCCTGTTGGCGTCCAGTGAGAAATAGCGAGCGCATGAGCAACTGGGGCACGGGAGGGACGTGAAACAGTCGCCAGCGGGGTGTGATACTCACTGGAACACCGTGGCCACGGGAAGAGTTCCGCGGCGGCGGTCTCGGCCGGAGTTGGAGAAGAGGGAAAAGCTCTGGCGCTTGGGGAGGTTAGGGCGTGAGCTTGGGGGTGCTCTGGGTCCGCAAGGAGGTGGCGAAAACGGCAGCGTGCTCAATTTGGCGCGAAAGGAACGGAGTGCGGTGGATTTCAGAGAGGGGGAAAGTCGAGCTTCTTCGGCCGTGGACAGTGAAAACGGACGGCGTCGTCCACGTCGGTGCTCAAGTGGAGGGGAAGGCAAGTCCGGGGCATCCACGTCGCCTGGCGACCCTGGCAGCAAGCAGCTGCGTGCACTCACGCATGCGCGCGGCGCTGCTCGCGCGGCAGCTGCGCTGGACAGGGAGCCGGTGATCCCTATCGGATCACTGTAGCAACCCCTATCTTCCCCCTTTTGTCCCCTTGCGAAAATCAGCCAAAATTTGAACTAAAGTCCAATTTCCACCAAAACAAAAGTTGTGCCAAATTTTATAAGCTACAAAACATATTTAAGAGTCCAGAACTGATTTTGAGTGTAACAGGGTGAATTTGGCCAAACAGTTTGAAAACCAAACTCAAATCAAAGAAATTCCAAATTTTTGAATTGGGGCAAAACAGAATTTCCAAAATTACTTTTGATTTTGTATAACAACTTGAAAAACTCCCAACATGGAAGTTGCTCAACTTTTTGTGCTCTACAACTTTCATGTTGACCACTTTTCAAAATTCCAAATGGATTTTGAATTGGGGTTTTAAGTTGGAAAAGGGGACACTTTCTGGAAATCTGTATTTTCAAAATTACTTTGAATTTTGTATTGAAACTTCAAAAACTCAAAACACCAAAGTTGTACATCTTGCCCAGAGCTACAACTTTGCTTTTGAACTCAACCTCAAATTTTGCTTAGTTTTTGACTTAAGCAAAAGGGGACAAATCTAGGATCCAGAAATCAGGGTTTTCCCCCCCTTAGCTTTTCGGAAAACTTCCACCCTAGGGGTTTAGCAACCACACAAGCAACAACACACCACAAAAGCACACTCTACTTCCCTAAGCTCAAGCAATCAAAGTAAACTTATTTTAAGTTGATGCATACTAATGTGCTTTAACAATTATGCTTTGCAATGCTTATGATGACATGATCCGTTTTTAGTAACCGTAACATTAGGGATGTTACAAACGACAACTCCCGCCGCATAACCTCAGCGACACTTTTGACATGGTCGGGGATCAGCAAGTCTACAAAACACCAAGCACTAACGTGGCTGTTGCCATGGCAAACCTAGATCGACTCCCTGATACTCTCGAGTGCCAGGGTGTCCGATCCAGTGTACGCGCGCATCTGATCGCCGCGATGGGACAGACAGCCACCTTGCTTAAAAGGGTCCAAGCTATCTCGTACGCAGAGGTCTCTTCCGACCAAACTCATCGCAGCCGGACCTCACCACAACCCAGCGAACGCCATCGTAGTCGTTCCCCCAACAATCGTCGAAAGGGTTCACGGCGTGACAACGGTGGTCGGGACGCCGGCGGCTACCGCGAGCAGAATCGTGGGCGTGGTCAGGAAGTAAACCAGGACAGGGATCTTCGATACAACATCCCTCCCAAGGACGCCCAGGACCGCATCAACAGGCGCGCCGCGGAGAGAGCGGTGCACGAAAACCTGTGTCGCATCGAGTACGACGCCACGCACGGTCCTCCGGGCCTGAGACAGTTTTTCTCACACCTTCGCCAGGTCATGTGGCCCCGTAATTTTAAGCTCGAGAAACTCAAAAAATTTGACGCCAAGGAAAACCCAGAAAACTGGATCACTCTCTATGAAATTGCAGTCCGCTCAGCAGTAGGAGATGAGCACGTCATGGCCAACTACTTCCCAGTCGTCCCCGACCAGGCTGGTCATCAATGGCTCCTGGGCCTGCCTGAAGACTCTTTCGATTCCTGGGAAGAACTGCGCCAATCGTTTATCGACAATTTCATCGCTACCTGCGAGCAGCCTGGGAACAAGTACGACCTCGGGAGGATAAGGGACAGGAAAAACGAGCCTCTACGCGATTACATCCGACAATTCTCGGATATGCGTCTTAAGATCCTGAAAATTTCCCACGACGAGGCCATATCGGCCTTCATCAAAGGGCTACGCTTCCACGAAGCACTGAGGAACAAGCCACTGCACAAAAGGCCAACAATGATGGCCGAGCTCCTTGCCACGGCGCCGACGACGCAGAAAAACTCATCCGGGACGATGCGAGAGGTCCCGACCAGCCTCTTCGACGAGACGAAAGTCGTGGTCATTTCGACAATAGGAACCATCGTCGCCCCGACAACCGCGACCATAGAGAAGGTTGGGACAGGCGGCGTGACAATCGCGATGACTTCAAAGGCAAGCGCCCCCGCGACCACGACCACGAGGTGAATACGATCAAGCGTCCCAATGGGCGGCGTGACTACCAGGAAGACTACAACAAGACGTTGAAGGGGCCATGCCAACTGCATCCAAAATCCAACCACACGATGGAGGAATGTCGCGTCCTCAAAAGCATCTACACGCGGCGGGCTGCTCAAGACGACCCCGCCAAGAAAAACAGGAAACAGGACGGGCGCGATCACGAAGACGAGGACGAGGACCAGGATAGGGACCCGTGACACCAGTATGTCAGTCCCACTGACGTGGTCCACTCCATCTTCGGGGGCAAGGTCTCCATCGAGTCTAAGTGAGAAAGAAAGCTCTTAAAGAGAGCCTGCCTCAACATAGACAGCACGGATGGCCTGATCGCCGATCTGAAATTTCCTCCCTGGTCGCACAGGGAAATCTCCTTCAGCAGGAAGGATCAGTGGGCCGCCATCCCGGAGCCAGGACGTTTCCCTCTAATCTTGGATCCTTGCATCAACAGCATCAGATTCGAGCGCGTGCTCGTCGACGGGGGAAGCTCCATTGACATCCTCTTTCGCAATAGCTTGCCTGCCCTCAAGATAACCCCAGCACAGCTAAAGCCTTACGACGCTCAATTCTGGGGAGTCCTGCCAGGTCAAAATTCAGTACCCCTCGGACAGATAACGCTGCCTGTCCAGTTCGGAACATCCGACCACTTTCGAACAGAGTTCGTCAACTTTGTGGTCGCCGACTTTGATGGAACTTACCATGCTATACTGGGCCGACCATCGCTGACAAAATTCATGGCAGTTCCACATTACTCATACCTGGTCCTCAAAATGCCTACAGAGAAGGGCGTCCTAACTGTCATGGGCAATGTCTACACTGCATACACTTGCGAGGAGGAAAGCTTCAAGATCACCGAAGCAATTGACCTTTCAATCCGCATGGCAGAAACAGCAGCTCAAGCTGCATAGCTCCCTCCCGACCAGCTCCGACTATCCGAGCAGGAGATCGCTAGGAAGAATTCAAAGTCCAAAGAATACAAGGAAGTACAGCTGGTCGACGGCAGCCCCGAGAAGACGGCCCTCATCGGGGCCAACCTGGACCCTAAATAGGAAGACGCGCTCGTCAGGTTTCTAAGGGACAACGTGAGCGTTTTTGCATGGAAACCCGCAGACATGCCCGGCGTCCCACGAAACCTGATCGAGCACTCCTTAAACGTCTCGAAGACCGCAAGACCCATCAAGCAAAAGCTGCGACGGTTCGCTCGTGACAAAAAGGAGGCTATTAGGATAGAAATAACACGGCTTCTAGCAGCCGGATTTATAAAAGAAGTGTATCATCCCGATTGGCTCGCCAATCTGGTTCTTGTACGCAAAAAGAATAATGAATGGAGAATGTGCGTTGATTACACTGATCTCAATAAACACTGTCCTAAAGATCCTTTCGGTCTCCCTCGCATCGATGAGGTGGTCGACTCAACGGCTGGATGCGAACTCCTCTCCTTTCTAGACTGCTACTCTGGTTAACACCAGATCTCGCTAAAGGAAGCTGATCAGATCAAAACATCTTTCATCACTCCTTTCGCCGCATATTGCTACATGACCATGTCCTATGGACTCAAAACGCCGGAGCCACCTATCAACGGGCCATCCAGCAGTGCCTCCACGATGAGATTCGCGATGACCTCGTCAAGGCTTATGTAGATGACGTCGTAGTCAAAACAAAGGATGCGAGCACTCTAGTCGCCAATCTAGACCGAACTTTTAAGGCACTAAACAAATACAAGTGGAAGCTTAACCCCAAAAAGTGCATCTTTAGGGTCCCCTCCGGTCTACTGCTCGGCAACATCGTCAGCCGCGACGGCATACGGCCGAATCCTTCAAAAGTAAAAGCAGTGCTCGACATGTGACCACCTAAGAATGTCAAGGATATTCAGAAGCTAACTGGATGTATGGCTGCCCTCAGTCGTTTCATCTCTAGACTGGGAGAAAAAGGTCTTCCCTTCTTCAAACTCTTGAAGGCGTCGGAAAAATTCTCCTGGAGAGAGGAAGCTGACGCTGCGTTCACCCAGCTCAAGACCTTCCTCACCTCACCGCCTGTTCTCACAGTCCCTCAGCCCAATGAAGAACTACTACTTTACATCGTAGCAACAGACAAGGTTGTCTCCACGACAATAGTAGTCGAGCGAGACGAGCCAGGCCACGTCTACAAGGTCTAGAGACCCGTTTATTTCATAAGCGAAGTCTTAAACGAGTCCAAGACCAGGTACCCATAGATACAGAAGCTCATATACGCCATCCTAATAACGTCCAGGAAGCTTAAGCACTACTTCGACGGCCATCGGGTCTTGGTAACCACCAGTTTCCCTCTGGGGGACATTCTGCGCAACAAGGACGCCAACGGCAGAATTGTAAAATGGGCAATGGAATTATGCCCATTCTCCCTGGATTTCCAGAGCCGCACTACCGTGAAGTCTCAGGCCCTGGTCGATTTCATCGCAGAGTTGGCAGACCTCAATGAACCTTCCGTCTCCGACATTTCCGACCACTGGTCAATGTTCTTCGACGGGTCGTTGAACATCAACGGTGCCGGCACCGGGATACTCTTTGTGTCGCCTAACAAGGACAAACTACGCTACGTCCTTAGAATCCTCTTTCCAGTGTCAAACAATGTCGCTGAGTATGAAGCATGCCTACACGGCATACGACTAGCCGTCGAACTGGGAGTCAAACGCCTCTACGTCCACGGCGACTCTGCCTTAGTTATCAACCAGCTCAACAAGGAATGGGACACAACCCACGAGAAGATGGACCTCTACTGCAAAGAAATCCGCAAATGGGAATCCAACTTCTACGGCATAGAATACATCCACATGGTCCGGGATAAGAACCAGGCAGCGGATGCGCTGTCAAAGTTAGGGTCATCTCGGGCCCAAATCCCGCAAGGCGTTTTCGTTCAGGACATCCACGCGCCAAGTGTGGGCACAGACCTGGTCAAAAAGCAACCTAATGAGGCAATGCTCATAGACGATGCTACTCCGACAACCAGCAGCCGTGACTGGCGCACCCCTTTCATCAGGTATATATCGGACGGGTCGGGCTTTCAGGATAAAACGGAGAACGAGCGCCTCATTTGGCGATCCAAGAATTACATACTAGTGGATGGCAAACTTATGCGAAAGAACGCAAGTTCTGAAGTGCTGCTCAAATGCATATCCCAAGATGACGGCATCAAGCTCTTGGATGACATACACGCTGGATCCTGCGGTAACCATGCGGCCTCCAGAATACTGGTCGGGAAGGCTTTCTGAGCAGGTTTTTACTGGCCAACCGCGATCGCCGAAGCCGAGAAACTGGTCCGACATTGTGAAGGATGCCAGTTCTTTGCCAAGAGGACCCACGTACCTGCTCACGAGATTCAAACTATTCCGTCATCCTGGCCTTTCGCCTACTGGGGCCTCGACATGATCGGGCCATTTAAACCGGCTCCCGGCAACTTCAAGTTCGTCTTCGTCCTAATCGACAAATTCTCGAAGTGGATCGAATACATGCCACTAGTCAAAGCAACCTCCGAGAAAGCTGTGGAGTTCCTTAATCAAATCATACACAGATTCGGGATCCCCAACAGTATAATCACCGACCTGGGCACTCAGTTCACTAGCACTACGTTCTGGGACTTCTGCGATGACAGGGGCATAGTCGTAAAGTACGTGTCAGTAGCTCACCCACGGGCAAACGGTCAAGTAGAGTGCACGAACGGAATGATTATTGATGCCCTAAAGAAAAGGTTGTACACCGAGAATGACAGAGCACCTGGTCGATGGATGAAAGAGTTACCGGCCGTGGTCTGGGGTCTTACTTCATGGTTTATGGCTCCGAGGCAGTGCTCCCATCTGATGTAACCTTCGGATCTCCAAGAGTCAAAAACTTCGACCAGTCAACGGCTGACAACACCAGGGAGCTCGAA
This sequence comes from Sorghum bicolor, assembly GCF_000003195.3. NCBI lineage: Eukaryota > Viridiplantae > Streptophyta > Magnoliopsida > Poales > Poaceae > Sorghum > Sorghum bicolor. Next base: position 34,066,254 of record NC_012872.2, on the reverse strand, counting down.
ATCAACTGCATGGAGGAAAAGCGTCTAATCTCATGTCTTCGAACAGCAAAGTATCTCGACGCCATCAGGCGGTACCACAACAGGAACGTCAAAGACAGTTCCTTCGTGGTCGGTGATCTGGTACTCAAGTGGAAAGCAAACCAGGAAGGAACGCACAAATTATCCACACCTTGGGAAGGACCCTTTGTGGTCGCCGAAGTCACACGCCCTACATCCTACAGACTGGCGTATCCAGACAGAACACGCCTGCCTAATTCTTGGCACATAGACAAACTGCGTCGTTTCTATCCATAAATTCCAGCACTTTCTGCTTGTTAGTTTCTTATAATTAGCAATAATAAAAGTTCTCTTTTTCGCTATATATTTTTTACACGCAGAGCTTTTGACGAACACAACAATCTTCCTCTGGGGCGAAGATCCTTAACGATTATTAATCAAACACAGTGATACATCACTCAGATAACATTGCAGCGCTCAAAATCATGGTCATGGCAAAATCAAACTTTATTACAAACTTTACATACAGAGTTTACAATAAACACCCCGATGGGCGGTTCCTAGTCTGCTCCTACAGACTATCCTACAGGCCTACTGGTCGGGCTGATCACCCGCTTGGCCTTGCTGCCCAGTTGGAGGGGTCGGGGCCACCGGCGCATGGCTGGTCGAGACCGCAGGCGTCGATCGCCCATCTCTGGCAATGGACGCTCCCGACAACTCTCTGGCTGATCTATCTGACCCCGGCTGGTCGGGGGGCGTGGCCGTCCCGCAGAGGTTGATGTCACCGATCACCGTCGATGACAAGTCAAGCAGGTCAACACGAAGGTCGTCTGCCTCCTGCGGACCAACCTCCTTGGGATACCCTCTCTCCGGTCGGGACAGGTCGACGAGAGGATAGTGGGCGCGCACCATGCTGAGGAGGTGCGCGCCGGCGAATTCCCCGGCGTCCTTGACGAACTGCTGGAGCCAGTCCCACGCCCGTTGCGCCTTCTCGACTGGCGTCAGCTTCGGCGCACGAGGCTGGTCTTCAGGGAGCTCGGGGCTGATCAAGTCAAGAACCGGGGCCACTCCTTTCCAAAGCTTGATGCAATTGGTCTTCCAGGAGTCCCGGTCCTTGATCAGCTCGTCTAAATGCTTCTTGGTGTTCACCTTGAGCACTACAAACCAAGCAGGCGGTCAGTTCGCAAATAAGAAAAGATGTGTTGAGCAATCAAACAAAAAAGGAGTAGCACGGTTATTACCAGACAACTCCCGACTCCTGTTGCTTAGCTCCTCGCCAGCTCGGCGCCCGGTCTCCAGCGCCTCGGCAAGCTCCTGGCCGAGCTGCTCCTTCTCTTGCCGGAGGCGTGCAACCTCCTCCAAGTCTGCAGGAACAGTCCTCGGTCAACAAAACCGACTACATGGCTACATACAGCTGCTCCGAATACGCAACTGACCTCTCCTTTGCCGATCCTGGTCGGCCAACCGCCGATTGAGGTCGAGAAGGCACTCTTCCTGAGCACCCATCTCGGTCGTCTTCTCCCCGGCTTTCGACCGAAGCCGATCCACCTCCGCAGACAGGGCCTTGTTCTCGGCCACAATGCCCTCAATCTGGTCGAAGCACCTTTTCTGGTACTTTGCCATTTTCATTGTGCCCTGCAAGAAGAATACATGCTGAACCCAGGAACATCACACATAAGTGTTTAGCAGCGCAAAGGATCACTTACCTTAACCTCGTCCACAAGATGCTTTGCCGTGCGCTCCACCCTCGTGGCCTCCTCCATCTCCGCGAGCTCCTCATGTCCGATGAAGTGGTCCCCGCGTTGGCGCCACACGTAGACGTGCTGGCGGCCATCACGGGGGCGACCTTGGATCTCCTCCACGTCATCGTCGGAGGCCGTCTGGGTCTCCTCGTTCGCCGCACTGCCACCGGCCATGGTCGCAGGCATCATTGGACCCTGGTCCAGGCCAGGGGAGCCTATGGGCGAAGAGGCCCCTGTTCGGGGTGAGATCTGGACTCCCCTTAATTCGGCTGGTGGAGGAGTCGGGGTTCTACTTTCCTCCTCCACAGCGTTACTCGGGGGAGGCGTCCTAGTAGCCTCCTCGTTCCTCGTCGGGGTGCTCGCCGAGGCCTTTGCCGGGGCCGGATGCTCCTCGGCGCTCTCAGCCACGGTTGCCGCTGCGGGCTGCTCTGTGGTCTGCGGTGCGTCGTCCCCAACGGCAGCAACAGGCTCGGCTGCCCTCTGGCTAGCAATGTGGCTAGGGTCGACGTCCGATGCCACACTAACAACAAGACGACATTAAACAATGTCAAAAACAGCAACAAAACACAAAATATCGCAGTACGAAAGTAAGATTAAAAACTTACAGGTCAGAGCGCCTGTGTGTCGCGGTGAACCTCCTCCTGGTCCTACCGGTCGGTGCCTGCGCCCCCGTCTCTACGACGCACGTCGGCTCGACGTGCGGTGCAGGCGGGTCGCTGGTCACCCGACCAGTGGTGGTCGGCGCAACGTCCGGAGGACTGCGCGGCCTCCGGACCAAAGAAGGCGCGACCTCCTCCTCCTCGTCGCCGTCATCGGTGATCCGGAAGAGCCGACGGCGCTTTGGCGCCTTGCTGCTCTCCGCCGGCAGCGTCTCCGCAGGAGATGGATCCGCCACCAGCGGCCTTTTTCCCGCCACTCTGTCTTCGATGGTCAGGGCGGGGCGGTTCTGCTCCTCTTCGCTGCTGGTGTATCGGGGACACTCACCAGCGTCGTCCTCTGGCGGGTCCATTCCCGTGGGATTCTCCATGCCGGGTGCCAGTGATATGTACACTGCGCACCGGTCAATGTCTCCAATCTGCAGCAACATCAAAGATAAGTCAATAGCTAGGAGAACAAGTACTTAGGAAGTAAATTCAGTCAGTAATATTACCTTAGGAGCTGGTCGTCCAAGCTTGAAGGCCTGCATCCGATCACCACTCCGGACAAAGCTGTCGTCTGCGAAGTTGAACAGCTCGTTCAGCAGCTGTTGCACTTCCGCCTTCCCCAAAACTTCAGGACTCATCCTGGTCGGGTCCTGGCTCCCAGCGTATTCGTATGCCGAGTGAACACTCTTCTGGCAGTGCATCACCCGGCGACAGATGAAGTTGCCGACCACTCCTGGCCCGTCCAAACGGGACCAGTCGATCAGCTTCATCAGGTCTTCTACCTGACCAGCGAACTGCGGGCGGTCTGTCCAACTGACTCTCTTCTCGGGAATGTAGCCCACGTCGCAGAACGTGGAGCTGCCCGGCTCTTCCCTGATGTAGATCCACTTCTTGTACCATTCGGTGAGAGAAGTATTCCACGGGCAGTTGAGATACCGGTTCTTCATCCCGTCGCGCAGATTGATGTATACTCCACCTGCAATCTTGGAGCCACCAACTGCTCCCTTCTTCCTCAAATAGAAAAGGTAACGAAAAAGATCGAAGTGCGGCTCTATTCCAACATAGGCCTCGCACAGATGGATGAAAGTAGAAATAAGAAGAATGGAGTTCGGGTGCAGATTGCAGATCCCGATCTCATAGTAAAGAAGAAGCCCCTGGAGAAAAGGATGGACAGGAACCCCAAAGCCCCTCTTGAAAAAATCTTCGAAAACCACGATCTCACCGGCACGGGGGTCGGGGTAGCTCTCCCCCTGTGGCGCCCTCCAGCCGCCGAGCTCTTGGCTGTGCAGCAGCCCAATACCGACGAGGTCGTTGAGGGACCTCACGCTGCTCCAGGACTTCTTCCACTCCTTAGCCATCAGCTCGGCCCTTTTTTGGAGTTACTCTTCGCCATTGACGTTGCGGGAACGACTGCGAGTTGGGAGGACTGACGGTGATTGAAGAAGGCAAGAATGGCAAGATTGGAAAGAAGGCAATGGCAGGGTAAAGAATATGGGGGCAATGTCAAGCTTTTATAAGCAACAACTCCACCCTTCCCACTTCCCGCATTCTTGGAAGTGGGCGGGCTCAGCGGCGGACGCGGCGTTTCGGTTTTCAACAATTACCGGCAGTTAATACGGCCGCCTTTTTGTATAATGGATGGTTTCCTTTTCTTGAACCGCGCAAAGAGCGGTTGCACAGTTACCAGGTGCACCTTTTCACGTAGCCATCTGACAATGCGTCAGGATGTCTCGTCACATCACACATTAATGTGTCAAGATGCCCTTTTTCAAAATAACAGACAAAATAACGGACGTTCCTGGAGACTGCACCGACCACCGAGCACTATACGCTCGGGGACTGGTCGACCAGTCTTCCAGTTTGGAGACCTGGAGACTGCACCGACCACCGAGCACTATACGCTCGGGGACTGGTCGACCAGTCTGCCAGTGTGGAGAACTGGGGACTGTACCGATCACCAAGCGTTATATGCTCGGGGACTGGTCGATTAGTCTATACGATGGCAAACGAGCATGATATGCTCGGGGACTGGATAGTTCTAATTTTTTAGACCTTGCTATAAGGCTCATACTTCGCCTTCCAGCAAGCTCGGGGACTACATCGGTATGATGCATCTGGCGATGCATCTCAGTTTTCGAATTTCTTTAAGGACCTTTCTTTTGACCCTGGCACCACGTGCCTACGACACCTACTACCAGGCTCGGAGACTAACTGGGCACACTTCACCTTGTGGTGAATATGCTTGCTTTTTGAAAGACTATAGTTTTTAGAAAAGTATAGTGGGCACACTTCACCAGAAAAGAAATCTTTTTTAATTTAGAGCACCATGCATTCTTCGAACAACCTGCTTCTTCGATGACAATATTGATCAACTGTCTTTTGAGCTGGTCAAAATACCGTTGCAACTGTTTGGGCGACTTTCCTGCTTATTGAAGACGTCAAGCCTCACTGATCGAAGAAGCTCAAGACGACGTGTTACATCACAATACATAGTGCTCGGGGACTAGTTGTGGGGGTATAAACCCCTATACCCTCACGACTAGACTTGGGCCAGGAGGCTTGGCCCATTACGAGACAAATTCGAGGCTTGATCCAACTGCTTGGGGTTTCGCGCAAGGAAACAAGACGTGGAGATCAAGTAGAATTCTAGTCGGTTAGAATAGGAATTGATATCGTGTTATCTATGGCAGTTGTAACCGACTAGGATTAGTTTCCAAATCTGTAACCCTGCCCTCCGGACTATATAAGGCAGGGCAAGAGACCCCCCTAGGACAGACTATTCTCTCAATCCAATACAATCAGACGCAAGACATAGGTATTACGCCCACACAGCGGCCGAACCTGGATAAAAACCTTGTCTGTGTCTTGCGTCACCATCGAGTTCGTAGCTTGCGCACCATCTACCGATAAACTACTACCGTGGGTATACCCCAAGGTAGACTGCCGACTAGCTTTCGTCGACAATTATGGTATCCCAAGGGGTCTAACTTTGAGTTGATTGGATATTCAGACTCCGACTATGGTGGATGCAAGATTGATAGAATGAGCACAAGTGGCACTTGTCAATTGCTAGGAAGGTCTCTAGTTTCATGGTCATCAAAGAAACAAAATAGTGATGCACTATTAACCGCCGAGGCCGAGTACATTGGTGCCGGTAGTTGTTGTGCACAATTGCTTTGGATGAAAGCTACCTTGAATGACTTTGGAATCAAATTCAAGAATGTGCCTTTGCTATGTGACAATGAAAGTGCAATCAAGATGACACAAAATCCGATTCAACATTCAATAACCAAGCACATTGACATAAGGCACCATTTCATAAGGGACCATCAACAAAAGGGTGATATTAGCATTGAAAGCATTGGCACCGAAGATCAACTAGCCAACATCTTCACAAAGCCACTTGATGAGAAGAGATTTTGTAAGTTGAGAAATGAATTGAACATACTTGACTTCTCCAACTTGAGATGAGTGCACCCCCACATTTCTATATGACATGCCTCTCCTCCAACAAAGCAAGGTAAAGTTGGTTGACATAGCATTCATACTTTGCTAAGGACCTGATTAGAAAATATAGACATGTTTGCATGACAATAGGCTCATTCATGAAAATCAAAAGATTTTGATGTATGTATGGTACCACTATTGCTTCTATGTTTGATTGATCTAGTGGTAGCATATGACATGTTTGTGAGCTTGTAAGCCTAGTGTTGAATCTAGAATATGAGCTTATGATGTATAATTCAACATGGTCAAGATAACCCTTATACTTTATGAGGTGTGAAAAAGCTTGTCCTTGGATCAAACCGAATTACATATTCTAGGCAAGTAATCTAGATTGAACCATAATTTGACCCTCACATTGATTGACTTAATTCTCACTACAATTTGAACCTTTGTGGTCATTGATGACAAAGTGGGAGAGAAACAAAGATAAAGTCAAAAAGAGGGAAGAGAAACAAAGATAGGGAGAGAAAACACCTTTAAACTTGAGCACACAAATAGGGGGAGCAAGCTCATGAACCATTTGTTGCATGTGAATGTGCACTAACATAATGTTGTGTTGCTTTGCAAGGTTAAATTCACCACTCTTGTTTGTTTGGTGCTTGCTAGAAATAAAACTTGAATGATGCTTTGAATTCTAGCATAGAGTTTTATTTTCATATGGTATCTAGACATATAATGTGATCTCACGAGGTATCTTGAGTTTTTGATGTATGTCTAGCTACATTGGTGCTAAGGATGGTATATTGGCAACTCTGATTGGTATCACACTTCAAAGGTCCATTCTATATACCTTAGCATCATTTTGGTAGTAATAAATCTCCCAAAATTCCAATTCATGCATATGTGCAAACTTGAACCAAACTCATGGAAGCACATATGTAGGGAGAGCTAGTACTACCAAAACCAAAATTGAAATGTTTGTCCAACCTTGTCTCATGTTAAAAATGCTTTGGACAAGCAATTCAAGTTCATTATGATTTTATTTCATATCTTTGTGATGGTTGTCATCAATTACCAAAAAGGGGGAGATTGAAAGCCCAAGTTTGGTTTTGGTAATTAATGACACCAAGTTGCTAATGCCTTGTGTTTAAGTGATTTGAGTTAGGCATAGCAACACATGTGATGAAGGTGCATGGTGGCATGGAAAGGTGGCCACATGATCACAACGGGATGAAGCATAAAGTAAAGACCATGGTGATAGACGAGGAGCAAAGTAATCAAGGCAAAGGTATAAACATAGGGTTTTACTTTTGCCGGTCTAAGATGAGTAGAGAAGTGATTGACCGGGTTTAGGATAGATAGCCGACTATCAAGAGGGGAAATCACGGTCATCTCTCGAATCAAGTGCTACTAGGTCCATATCTTGAGCATATGCATTAGGATCTAGTAAAGTGCTAACTTAACTCCTTTGGCGAAAATGTTTGTGAAAAGCTAACACACTTGCACTTTGGTGGTGGACACTTGTTGGTGTTAGCACATTTGCAAAGGAGGTGGTTTTCCTAGGGTTGAGAGGGGTGTGGGTTCGCTTTTGAGAAAATTAAGTGTATATTTTCTATTGCGCCGATTGGAAATTCGGAGAAGTCACGGGAGTGTTTTCTCTCTGAGAAACACTCACCGGACGCTGAGTGCGGAGGCACCGGACGCTGGCCTCAGAGTCCGGTGTGCTTGACCCTGCTAGGGTTGAGCACCGGACGCACTCTGAGAGCGTCTGGTGGTTAGCGTCCGGTGTGCGGGCGTTTTGCGACCCTCTCTGCGCATGGGTCCGGTGAGCACCGGACGCTACCGGTGCTTAGCGTCCGGTGACCCTGCGGTTTGTGGAACTCTCTGCGCATGAGTTTGGTGTGCACCGGACGCGTCCGGTGTGGACTTGCAGAGCGTCCGGTGTGTTGCAGGTAGCCATTAGAATCTGACACGCGAGATCCAAGAAGGACACGTGGCTGACCCCTGAGCACAGGACGCTGGGGGTCGAGCGTCCGGTGATCACTTAGTAGCGTCCGGTGCCCCCGATTTCAGCCTAGTGAAAACAGCCAACGGCTAGTTTCTTTGAGGGGCTTATAAATAGAAGGTGGCCGGCTTTGGGAGGCTCCCTCTTGCACTTTTGAATACTTGAGGCATACATTGAGCTAGAGAACACTCCCTCCACTCATCTCCTTGCTTGATTGCTAATCGTAGTGAGATTGAGTGAGATTCAAGTGCATTACTTTGAGAGTTGCATTTAGTGGCACTTGATTCTTGAGTTTGCTGCGGATTTCTTGTTACTCTTGGGTGTTTCCCGACGCCATAGACGGCTTGGAGCAGCGGTGGTGTTGAGCTCGTGATTGGAGATTGTTTCGAGCCTCACCAAGTGATTTGCGAGGGGTTCTTGAGCCTTCCCCGTGGGAGATCGCAATTGGCTACTCTAGTGGATTGCTCGTGGCTTGGAGGATCCCCATCTTGTGAGTGGATGTGCGGCACCCGCTGAGGGTTTGGCTTTGGATTGCCCATTAGCTCTCGATCCATCAAGTGGGTGTATCGCCACAACGAGGAGTAGCTTGCTGGGAAGCAAGTGAACCTTGGTAAAAAATCTTGTGTCATCTCTTGCCGAGGATTATCTATTGTGATTGTGATTGTGAGTGATTGGTTGGATATATCTCTACTCTACAACATTGGTATAACCATCTTTCTCCACTCCTTTAATTACTTGTTTACCTTGCTAGTTGTTTAGCTTGTTTAGTTTAGTCTTCGTGTTTAGGAGTGTAGCAAGCTTCTAGTTGTGCTTTCTTGTTGTAACTAGTGTTTAGCTTTCTTGCTAGACTTGTGTAGGTGGCTTGCATAGCTTAGTTGTGCTAGTGCTAGAATAGCTTTGCCTTTTGTTTTATTAATCAACTTGTCTACTTGAAGTTTGTAGAAAATTTAAATAGGCTATTCGCCCCCCCTCTAGCCATTTGGACCTTTCACCTATCTTGCACCAAAACTAACATTGTCTCCAAACAGACCGAAGCGAGATTCCATATGACACACGTCATCTAGGAGTTTCATTGGGTGCGTCCAAATTGATTTCTTAACATATGGTATGTTCCATGCAAACTGTGCAACTATCTTGCATCAAGATTAGCACTATATCCAAACAGACCAAATTGAGCCTCTTCAACTACGAGTATCATCGGCTGCGTCTAAAATAGTTTCTTAGCCTATGGTGCATTAGGTGTAAACCGTGCACATATCTTCTACCAAAACTAACATTGTCTCTAAACGAACCGAAGCATGATTCCATATGACACACATCATCAACGAGTTATATTAGGTGCGTCCTAATTGATTTCTGAGCATATCGTATATTCCATGTAAACTATGTATCTACCTAGCATCAAGATTAGCACTATCTCCAAACAGACCAAACCGAGCTTTCACTTTAGCCCCTTGACCTAGGAGTACCATCGGGTGCGTCCAAAATGGTTTCTTATCCATGGTGCATTAGGTGCAAACCGTGCACCTATCTTGCACCGAAACTAACACTGTCTCTAAATAGACCGAAGTGAGATTCCATATGACACATGTCATCTAGGAGTTCCATCTGGTGCATCCAAATTGATATTTGAGCATATGGTATGTTCCATGCAAATCGTGCACCTATCTTGCATCAACATTAGCACTATCTCCAAACAAACCAAACTGAGCCTCCACTTGAGCCTCTTCACCTAGGAGTACCAACAGGTGCTTCCAAAATGGTTTCTTAGACTTCGGTGCATTAGGCGCAAACCGTGCACATATCTTGCACCGAAACTAATACTATCTCTAAGCACACCAAATCGAGATTCCATATGACACACGTCATCAAGGAGTTCTATCGGGTGTGTCCAAATTAATTTCTAATCATATGGTATGTTCCATGCAGACCGTGCATCTATCTTGCATGAAGATTAGCACTATCTCCAAATAGACCAAATCGAGCTTTCACTTAAGCCTTTTACCTAGGAGTACCATCGGGTGCGTCCAAAATGGTTTCTTAGCCTATGCTGCATTCTGTGCAAACCTTGCACCTATCTTGCAACGATACTAACAGTGTCTCCAAACAGACCGAAGAAAGATTTCGTATGACACACATCATCTAGGAGTTCCATCATGTGCGTCTAGATTGATTTCCAAGCATTTGATATGTTCCATGCAAACCGTGCACCAATCTTGCATCAAGATTAGCACTATCTCCAAATAGACCGAACTGAGAATCCACTTGAGCCCCTTCACCTAGGAGTACCAACAAGTTCGTCCGAAATGGTTTCTTACACTATGGTTCATTAGGTGCAAACTGTGCACCTATCTTGCACCGAAACTAACAATGTCTCCAAATGGACCGAAGCGAGATTCCATATGACACATGTCATCAAGGAGTTCCATCGGGTGCATCCAAATTGATTTTCAAGCATATGGTATGTTCCAGGCAAATCGTGCACCTATCTTGCATCAAGATTAGCACTATCTCTAAACAGACTGAAGCGAGATTCCATATGATACACGTCATCTAGGAGTTCCATTGGGTGCGTCCAAATTGATTTCATAACATATGGTACGTTCCATGCAAACTGTGCAACTATCTTGCTCAAGATTAGCACCATATCCGAACAGACCAAATCGAGCCTCCACTTGAGCCTCTTCAACTACGAGTACTATCGGGTGCGTCTAAAATGGTTTCTTAGCCTATGGTGCATTAGGTGTAAACTGTGCACCTATCTTGCACCGAAACAAACATTGTCTCCAAACAGACCGAGAGATTCCATATGACACACATCATCTAGGAGTTCCATTGGGTGTGTCCAAATTGATTTCTTAACATATGGTACGTTCCATGCAAATTGTGCAACTATATTGCATCAAGATTAGCACTAGATCCGAGCAGAGCAAATCGAGCCTCCACTTGAGCCTCTTCAACTACGAGTACCATCGGGTGCGTCTAAAATGGTTTCTTAGCCTATGGTGCATTAGGAGTAAACCGTGCATGTATCTTCTACCAAAACTAACACTATCTCTAAATGAACCGAAGCAAGATTCCATATGACACACATCATCAAGGAGTTATATCAGGTGCGTCCTAATTGATTTCTGAGCATATCATATGTTCCATGCAAACCGTGCATCTATCTTGCATCAAGATTAGAACTATCTCCAAACAGACCAAACCGAGCTTTCACTTGAGCCCCTTGACCTAGGAGTACCATCAGGTGCGTCCAAAATTGTTTCTTATCCTATGGTGCATTAGGTGCAAACCGTGCACCTATCTTGCACCAAAACTAACACTGTCTCTCAACGGATCTTATGAGATTCCATATGACACATGTCATCTAGGAGTTCCATCTAGTGCATCCAAATTGATTTCTAAGCATATGGTATGTTCCATGCATTTCGTGCACCTATCTTGCATCAAGATTAGCACTATCTCTAAACAGACCAAACCGAGCCTTCACTTGAGCCTCTTCACCAAGGAGTACCAACAGGTGCTCCCAAAATGGTTTCTTAGACTTTGGTGCATTAGGCGCAAACCGTGCGCATATCTTGCACCAAAACTAATACTGTCTCTAAGCAGACCAAAGCGAGATTCAATATGACACACGTCATCAAGGAGTTCTGTCAGGTGTGTCCAAATTAATTTCTAAGCATATAGTACGTTCCATGCAGGCCGTGCATCTATCTTGCATCAAGATTAGCACTATCTCCAAATATACCAAACCGAGCTTTCACTTGAGCCTTTCACCGAGGAGTACCATTGGGTGCGTCCAAAATGGTTTCTTAGCCTATGCTGCTTTATCTGCAAACCTTGCACCTATCTTGCACTGAAACTAAAACTGTCTCCAAACAGACCAAAGCAAGATTTCGTATGACACAAGTCATCTAGGAGTTCCATCATGTGCGTCCAGATTGATTTCTAAGCATTTGGTATGTTCTATGCAAACCGTGCACCTATCATGCATCAAGATTAGCACTATCTCCAAATAGACCGAACTGATCGTCCACTTGAGCCCCTTCACCTAGGAGTACCAACAAGTGTGTCCAAAAGGTTTCTTAGACTATGGTGCATTAGGTGCAAACTGTGCACCTATCTGGCACCAAAACAAACAATGTCTCCAAATGGAACGAAGTGAGATTCCATATGTCACACGTCATCAAGGAGTTCTAACGGATGCATCCAAATTGATTTCCAAGCATATGGTATGTTCCATGCAAACCATGCACCTACCTTGCATCAGGATTAGCACTATCTCCAAACTTGCCGAACCAAGCTTCCACTTGAGCCTCTTCACCTAGGAGTACCAAATTGTGCGTCCAAAATGGTTTCTTAGACTATGGTGCATTAGGCGCAAACTGTGCACCTATCTTGCACTAAAACTTACAATGTCTACAAACGGACCGAAACAAGATTCCATATGACACACATCATCTACGAGTTCCATTGGTTGCGTCCAAATTGATTTCTAAGCATATGGTATGTTCCTTGCAAATCATGCACCTATCTTGCATCAAGTTTAGCTCTATCTCCAAACAGATCAAACCGAGCTTCCACTTGAGCCTCTTCACCGAAGGACCAACAGGTGCTTCCAAAATGGTTTCTTAGAATATGGTGCATTAGGCGCAAACCATGCACATATCTTGCACCAAAACTAACACTGTTTCTAAACAGACCAAAGCGAGATTCCATACGACACACGTCATCAAGGAGTTCCATCGGGTGCATCCAAATTGATTTCTAAGCATATGGTATGTTCCATGCATACCGTGCACCTATCTTGCATGAAGGTTAGCACTATCTCCAAACAGACCGAACCAAGCTTCCAGTTGAGCCTCTTCATCTAGGAGTACAAAGAGGTGCATCAAAAATGGTTTCTTAGACTATGGTGCATAAGGCACAAACTATGCACCTATCTTGCTCCGAAACTAACATTGTCTCCAAACAGACCGAGAGATTCCATATGACACACATCATCTAGGAGTTCCATTGGGTGTGTCCAAATTGATTTCTTAACATATGGTACGTTCCATGCAAATTGTGCAACTATCTTGCATCAAGATTAGCACTATATCCGAACAGAGCAAATCGAGCCTCCACTTGAGCCTCTTCAACTACAAGTACCATCGGGAGCGTCTAAAATGGTTTCTTAGCCTATGGTGCAGTAGGAGTAAACCGTGCACGTATATTCTACCAAAACTAACACTATCTCTAAACGAACCGAAGCAAGATTCCATATGACACACATCATCAAGGAGTTATATCAGGTGTGTCTAAATTTATTTCTGAGCATATCATATGTTCCACGCAAATTGTGCATCTATCTTGCATCAAGATTAGCACTATCTCCAAACAGACCAAAGCTTTCACTTGAGACCCTTGACCTAGGAACATCAGGTGCATCCAAAATAGTTTCTTATCCTATGGTGCATTAGGTGCAAACCGTGCACCTTTCTTGCACCGAAACTAACACTGTCTCTCAATGGACCGAAGTGAGATTCCATATGACACATGTCATCTAGGAGTTCCATCTGGTGCATCCAAATTTATTTCTAGGCATATGGTATGTTCCATGCAAATCGTGCACCTATCTTGCATCAAGATTGGCACTATCTCTAAACAGACCGAACCGAGCCTCCACTTGAGCCTCTTCACCTAGGAGTACCAACATGTGCTTCCATAATTGTTTCTTAGACTTTGGTGCATTAGGCGCAAACCGTGCGCATATCTTGCACCGAAACTAATACTGTCTCTAAGCACACCAAAGCGAGATTCCATATGACACACGTCATCAAGGAGTTCTATCGGGTGTGTCCAAATTAATTTCTAAGCATATGGTCCGTTCCATGCAGACCGTGCATCTATCTTGCATCAAGATTAGCACTATCTCCAAATATACCAAACCGAGCTTTCACTTGAGCCTTTTACCTATGAGTACCATTGGGTGCGTCCAAAATGGTTTCTTAGCCTATGTTGCATTATGTGCAAACCTTGCACCTATCTTGCACTGAAACTAAAACCGTCTCCAAACAGACCAAAGCATGATTTCGTATGACATAAGTCATCTAAGAGTTCCATCATGTGCGTCCAGATTGATATCTAAGCATTTGGTATGTTTCATGCAAACCGTGCACCTATCTTGCATCAAGATTAGCACTATCTCCAAACAGACCGAAATGAGCATCCACTTGAGCCCCTTCACCTAGGAGTACCAACAAGTGTGTCCAAAAGGTTTCTTAGACTATGGTGTATTAGGTGTAAACTGTGCACCTATCTTGCACCGAAACTAACAATGTCTCCAAATGGACCGAAGCGAGATTCCATATGTCACACGTCATCAAGGAGTTCCATCGGGTGCATCCAAATCGATTTCCAAGCATATGGTATGTTCCATGCAAACCATGCACCTACCTTGCATAAGGATTAGCACTATCTCCAAACTTGTTGAACTAAGCTTCCACTTGAGCCTCTTCACCTAGGAGTACCAAATAGTGCGTCCAAAATGGTTTCTTAGACTATGGTGCATTAGGCGCAAACTGTGCACCTATCTTGCACTAAAACTTACAATGTCTACAAACAGACCGAAGCAAGATTCCATATGACACACGTCATCTACGAGTTCCATTGGGTGTGTCCAAATTGATTTCTAAGCATATGGTATGTTCCTTGCAAACCATGCACCTATCTTGCATCAAGATTAGCACTATCTCCAAACAGATCAAACCGAGCTTCCACTTGAGCCTCTTCACCGAAGGACCAACAGGTGCTTCCAAAATGGTTTCTTAGACTATGGTGCATTAGGCGCAAACCATGCACATATCTTGCACCGAAATTAACACTGTTTCTAAACAAACCAAAGCAAGATTCCCTATGACACATGTCATCAAGGAGTTCCGTCGGTTGCATCCAAATTGATTTCCAAGCAAATGGTATGTTCCGTGCAAACCGTGCACCTATCTTGCATCAAGAATAGCACTATCTCCAAACAGACCGAACCGAGCTTCCACTTGAGCCTCTTCATCTAGAAGTACAAATAGGTGCATCAAAAATGGTTTCTTAGACTATGGTGCATTAGGCACAAACTATGCATCTATCTTGCACCAAAACTAACATTGTCTCCAAACAGACCGAAGCGAGCATCCACTTGAGCCCCTTCACCTAGGAGTATCAACAAGTGCGTCCAAAATGGTTTCTTAGACTATGGTGCATTAGGTGCAAACGGTGCACCTATCTTGCACCGAAACTAAAAATGTCTCCAAATGGACCGAAGCGAGATTCCATATAGCACATGTCATCAAGGAGTTCCATCGGGTGCATCCAAATTGATTTCTAAGTATATGGTATGTTCCTTGCAAATCATGCACCTATCTTGCATCAAGATTAGCACTATCTCTAAACAGATAAAACCGAGCTTCCACTTGAGCCTCTTCACCAAAGATCCAACAGGTGCTTCCAAAATGGTTTCTTAGACTATGGTGCATTAGGCGCAAACCATGCACATATCTTGCACCGAAACGAACACTGTTTCTAAACAGACCAAAGTGAGATTCCATATGACACATGTCATCAAGGAGTTCCGTCGGGTGCATCCAAATTGATTTCCAAGCATATGATATGTTCCATGCAAACCGTGCACCTATCTTGCATCAAGATTAGCACTATCTCCAAACAGACCGAACCGAGCTTCCACTTGAGCCTCTTCATCTAGGAGAACAAACAGGTGCATCAAAAATGGTTTCTTAGACTATGGTGCATTAGGCACAAACTATGCACCTATCTTAACCAAAACTAACATTGTCTCCAAATAGACCGAAGCGAGATTCCATATGACACACGTCATCTAGGAGTTCCATTGGGTGCGTCCAAATTAATTTCTTAACAGATGGTATGTTCCATGCAAACTGTGCAACTATCTTACATCAAGATTAGCACTATATCCGAACAGACTAAATCGAGCCTCCACTTGAGCCTCTTCAACTACGAGTACCATCGCGTGCGTCTAAAATGGTTTCTTAGCCTATGGTACATTAGGCGTAAACCATGCACATATCTTGCACCAAAACGAACACTGTTTCTAAACGAACCAAAGCAAGATTCCATATGACACATGTCATCAAGGAGTTCCGTCGGGTGCATCCAAATTGATTTCCAAGGATATGGTATGTTCCATGCAAACTGTGCACCTATCTTGCATCAAGATTAGCACTATCTCCAAACAGACCGAACCGAGCTTCCACTTGAGCCTCTTCATATAGAAGTACAAATAGGTGCATCAAAAATGGTTTCTTATACTATGGTGCATTAGGCACAAACTATGCATCTATCTTGCACCAAAACTAACATTGTCTCCAAACAGACCGAAGCGAGATTCCATATGACACACGTCATCTAGGAGTTCCATTGGGTGCGTTCGAATTAATTTTTTAAAATATGGTATGTTCCATGCAAACTGTGCAACTATCTTGCATCAAGATTAGCACTATATCCAAACAGACCAAATCGAGCCTCCACTTGAGCCTCTTCAACTACGAGTACCATCGGGTGCGTCTAAAATGGTTTCTTAGACTACGGTGCATTAGGCGTAAACCGTGCACATATCTTCTACCAAAACTAACACTGTCTCTAAACAAACCTAAGCAAGATTCCATATGACACACATCATCAAGGAGTTATATCAGGTGCGTCCTAATTGATTTCTGAGCATATCATATGTTTCATGCAAACCGTGCATCTATCTTGCATCAAGATTAGCAATATCTCCAAATAGAGCAAACCGAGCTGTCACTTGAGCCCCTTGACCTAGGAGTACCATCAGGTGCATTCGAAATGGTTTCTTATCCTATGATGCATTAGGTGCAAACCGTGCACCTATCTTGCACCGAAACTAACACTGTCTCTAAACGGACCAAAGTGAGATTCCATATGACACCTGTCATCTAGGAGTTCCATCTGCTGCGTCCAAATTGATTTCTAATCATATGGTATGTTCCATGCAAATCGTGCACCTATCTTGCATCAAGATTAGCACTATCTCTAAACAGACCGAACCGAGCATCCACTTGAGCCCCTTCACCTAGGAGTATCAACAAGTGCGTCCAAAATGGTTTCTTAGACTATGGTGCATTAGGTGCAAACAGTGCACCTATCTTGCACCGAAACTAAAAATGTCTCCAAATGGACCGAAGCGAGATTCCATATAGCACATGTCATCAAGGAGTTCCATCGGGTGCATCCAAATTGATTTCCAAGCATATGGTATGTTCCATGCTAACCATGCACCTACCTTGCATAAGGATTAGCACTATCTCCAAACTGACCAAACCAAGCTTCCACTTGAGCCTCTTCACCCAGGAGTACCAAATAGTGCGTCCAAAATGGTTTCTTAGACTATGGTGCATTAGGCGCAAACTATGCACCTATCTTGCACTAAAACATACAATGTCTACAAATGAACCGAAGCAAGATTCCATATGACACACGTCATCTAGGAGTTCCATTGGGTGCGTCCAGATTGATTTCTAAGTATATGGTATGTTCCTTGCAAATCATGCACCTATTTTGCATCAAGATTAACACTATCTTCAAACAGATAAAACCGAGCTTCCACTTGAGCCTCTTCACCAAAGATCCAACAGGTGCTTCCAAAATGGATTCTTAGACTATGGTGCATTAGGCGCAAACCATGCACATATCTTGCACCGAAACGAACACTGTTTCTAAACAGACCAAAGTGAGATGCCATATGACAAATGTCATCAAGGAGTTCCGTCGGGTGCATCCAAATTGATTTCCAAGCATATGGTATGTTCCATGCAAACCGTGCACCTATCTTGCATCAAGATTAGCACTATCTCCAAACGGACCGAACCGAGCTTCCACTTGAGCCTCTTCATCTAAGAGTACAAACAGGTGCATCAAAAATGGTTTCTTAGACTGTGGTGCATTAGGCACAAACTATGCACCTATCTTGCACCAAAACTAACATTATCTCCAAACAGACCGAAGCGAGATTCCATATGACACACGTCATCTAGGAGTTCCATTGGGTGCGTCCAAATTAATTTCTGAACATATGGTATGTTCCATGCAAACTGTGCGACTATCTTACATCAAGATTAGCTCTATATCCGAACAGACTAAATCGAGCCTCCACTTGAGCCTCTTCAATTACGAGTACCATCGGGTGCGTTTAAAATGGTTTCTTAGCCTATGGTGCATTAGGTGTAAACCATGCACATATCTTGCACCGAAATGAACACTGTTTCTAAACGAACCAAAGCAAGATTCCATATGACACATGTCATCAAGGAGTTCCGTCGGGTGCATCCAAATTGATTTCCAAGCATATGGTATGTTCCATGCAAACCGTGCACCTATCTTGCATCAAGATTAGCACTATCTCCAAACAGACCGAACCGAGCTTCCACTTGAGCCTCTTCATCTAGGAGTACAAACAGGTGCATCAAAAATGGTTTCTTAGACTATTCACCTAGGAGTACCAACAGGTGCTTCCAAAATGGTTTCTTAGACCATGGTGCATTAGGCGCAAACCATGCACATATCTTGCACCGAAACTAAAACCGTTTCTAAATAGACCAAAGCGATATTCCATATGACACATGTCATTAAGGAGTTCCATCTGGTGCATCCAAATTGATTTCCAAGCATATGGTATGTTCCATGCAAACCGTGCACCTATCTTGCATCAAGATTAGCACTATCTCTAAACAGACCGAACCGAGCCTCTACTTGAGCCTCTTCACCTAGGAGTACCAACAAGTGCTAATCTTGCACCGAAACTAATACTGTCTCTAAGCACACCAAAGCGAGATTCCATATGACACACGTCATCAAGGAGTTCTATCAGGTGTGTCCAAATTAATTTCTAAGCATATGGTACGTTCCATGCAGACCATACATCTATGTTGCATCAAGATTAGCACTATCTCCAAATAGACCAAACCGAGCTTTTACTTGAGCCTTTTACCTAGGAGTACCATCGGGTGCGTCCAAAATGGTTTCTTAGCCTATGCGGCATTATGTGCAAACCAAGCACCTATCTTGCACTGAAACTAACACTGTCTCCAAACAGACTGAAGCCAGATTTCGTATGACACACGTCATCTAGGAGTTCCATCATGTGCGTCTAGATTGTTTTCCAAGCATTTGGTATGTTCCATGCAAACCGTGCACCTATCTTGCATCAAGATTAGCACTATCTCCAAACAGATCGAATCGAGCATCCACTTGAGCCTCTTCACCTAGGAGTACCAACAAGTGCGTCCAAAATGGTTTCTTAGACTATGGTGCATTAGGTGCAAACTGTGCACCTATCTTGCACCGAAACTAACAATGTCTCCAAATGGACCGAAGCGAGATTCCATATGACACATGTCATCAAGGAGTTCCATCAGGTGCATCCAAATTGATTTCCAAGCATATGGCATGTTCAATGCAAACCATGCGCCGATCTTGCATAAGGATTAGCACTATCTCCAAACTGACCGAACCAAGCGGCCACTTGAGCTTCTTTACCCAGGAGTACCAAATAGTGCGTCCAAAATGGTTTCTTAGACTATGGTGCATTAGGTGCAAACTGTGCACCTATCTTGAACTAAAACTTACTGTCGAGGGTATCAACAAGGGGTACCCTCACCAATGCGTATAACCAGGCCATCCGTACGCACGCGCGGCCATCGACGATCGCAGCCTCGAAGACGGAAATACCGTCGATCGAATCGGTCAGGGCTCGAGAGCGACCACTGCCGTCGAATACGGAAGCAGGCTCGAGCGAACCGATAGGCATCGAGCACAAGGACACTGTCCGCCGCCTGACGCGCGCACGAGAGCCAGGGCATTTAATGCACCTGACGCTTCCCCACCTAACACACGGGTCACGGGAGGCTTCTGTCCCATCGTTCTTTTTGCAGCCTTCCCACCGAACGATCAAGGGCGTGTCAGGACGCAGGAAACAAGGATGGAACGTCTATCCGGGACCCCCTCGAGACCTCCAAGGTCAGCGCTCCAGATATCAGCACATTACACGGCGTCCGACCCTCGACCGAACAGGGTCCCTTCCTAGGGGCAAGTTGGGCGTCGACTGACAACACCACAGCTACCCCCTCGGATCCGCCGCCATACCGTACAAGCATGCGACCTCACAACCAGCGCGAGGCGGCGGGCAGGGCCGAATGCAGGAGCACGCGTAATCATCACCGGGCTATCAAGATGGGACGGCTCGAGGCCATGCCGTACGGAAGCCTCGAGTAGGTCAGCGCTCCATGCGGCTATCGACCCCTACTCTAACATCTACGCATGTACCCTGGGTCTCTCCTTGGAGCTATAAAAGGAGAGACTCAGGAATAGAACGGGCATCGGGACACAAGACCACACTCATACGTAGTAGAGTTCCACACTTCATACCACGCTTGTATTCGCCCCTGTATAAGCACTTTGGTGCAAGATAATACAAACTTTCCCCCCCCGCTGGACGTAGGACCTTCTCTCGCCCGAACCAGGATAAATCTCTGTGTCTTCTTGCATCACCATCCGGGAAAGGGAGCACGCATACAAATTTACTCGTTGGTGTGACCCCCCCGGGGGAAAACACCGACAGTTGGCGCGCCAGGTAGGGGTCCTGCATGTTTTTCATCGATTTCCCACTCCTTTCCGGATGGCTACTCTTGCCTCGCCGTTTCTGCGCTCCACGGTGTTTTGGTTTGGGAGCCTCGAGTTCATGTCTACGGGCTCCGGCTACGACATGATCTTGCTCTCAGTCAAAGGACCAGGAGGAGCCCGCGTTACGCCAGCACGGTTGAAGGCCCCGAGACGCCCTCACCACCACGCCTCCCCGCCTAAGAAGAGGCGCAGACAGCACCACCGCGGCCCCTCTGCTTCAGCACGACCAACAACTCGTGCGAGGCAGGGCGTAGGCCACAAGTCGGCGGCACCGTGGGACGGAGCAACAAGCGCGACGACTCAGCACCGCGCGACGACGGGAGGTGACACGTCTCGCGCGCTCTCCCCCACCGCTGCTAGGCTACTTCCACACGGGTTGTTCACTCCAAGAGCGGCACTGCCGTTCGGATTGGACAACGCCGCGGCGTCGCTCGCCAGGACGATATGCCCAAACGCCCAGACGTGCGTAGAAAGACCAATGGTCCTCCCACGTAGCTCTGAAGCGCGGTGGTCGGCGTCCGAGCTGCCGGACCTTTCCCGAGTACAAGGCCTCCGTCGTCTAGGCCCCGGACGATACTCGATCACCTCCCTCAGGCAGCGATTGCTGGAGGAAGGACATGGGTGTTTCTACGCCGCCGAACCGGACTCCGACTCCGAGACGGACAGCTATGACCCTACGAGGGAATGCTATCACATCGACGGGGCGATAGAAACTACTGACGAGACCCGGGATGCTGCTGCGGGAGGTCGAGCCCCCGCGGCGCGAGAAGACCCCAGGACGCCTGGGAACGACGGACAGGTCGACCCCCCTCCTCAGGAAGACAGAACCGCGCAGCTCGCGCAGCTGCGGGAGCTCAAGATGAAGCTCGACGAAGACCGCGAGCGCCTCGTCCTGCTCGAGCAAATCCTCGAGCAAGACCTGCCCTACCCGCCGGGCGGAAGTGTCCGCAGACGCGCTCGAGAGGTACATCGACAGATCGTGGGCGACTCAGAGCCAGAGCAACCTGTCAGCCGTTTCCCTCGAGCAGGCCAGAATGTAGTGGCAGCGACGATGCTGCTACGTAACATGCCAGAGCCGTCGAATTCCCAGGCCCGACGCATTCGAGATGAGGTACAGACATTGCTCCAGGTGGCGGCGGTTCAACAAGCCGAAAGTTTGGCGTCTCGACGGCGAGGAGCTGCCACGGAGAAGCGCGACGAACAGCCTCTAAACGAAGAGGAGGTGTCAGTCCAACAACAACCTCCCCCTCGAGGTAGAAAGACCGCTCTCACCCTCCCCGTCGACGGTCAACGTCGACACGACGCACGGCACGACTTCAAAGAAAATCGACGCCGCTGGCACGGAGACGCGGAAGAGCGCGGTTATAGCACGCATCGCGGTGGGAGATACGACAGCGACGAGGACCGGGTGGCCCCCGAGCCACCAGGGCCACGGGTGTTCAGCAGGGCGATCCGCGGCACGCCCCTGCCCAATCCATTTCGACCCCCGACCAGCATCGCGAAGTACAATGGAGAGACCAAACCAGAGTTGTGGCTGGCCGACTTCAGGCTGGCCTGTCAGCTAGGTGGCGCTCGAGGTGATGATCGAGCCATCATCAGACAGCTACCCCTTTTCCTCTCCGACACCGCCCGTCGATGGCTCGAGGAACTCCCTGCCAATCAGATCCACAACTGGGTTGATCTGGTCAGAGTCTTCGAGGGTAACTTCAAAGGGACCTACATACGACCAGGGAACTCATGGGACCTCAGCAAGTGCAAGCAGAAGTCAGGAGAAACTCTTCGGGAGTATGCTCGGCGCTTCTCGAAGCAGCGCACTGAGCTGCCGCACATCCCTGACCACGACGTCATCTTGGCGTTTGTCTCGGGCACCACCAGTCGAGACTTGGTGCGGGAATTAGGTCGCAATCGACCTCAGACCGTCGACGAGCTGATGGACGTAGTAGCCAACTACGCGGCAGGGGAGGAGGCAGTCGGCGCCTTCTTCAGCTCAGAAGGAGGGAAAGGCAAGCAGCCCATCAACGAAGATGGGACCCCCAGTCGAGGCCTCAAGAAAAACAAAAAGAAGCAGAAAGTGCGGCAGTTCCACCGGGAAGATTCCGATGACCACCTTGTCGCCGCCATGGATCGAAAGAAGCCTCGAGGCCCTCCGGATGGAGGCATCTTTGACAAGATGTTGGAGGAGCCGTGCCCTTACCATAAGGGAGGCGCCAACCACAAGCTCAAGGACTGTCGTATGCTGAGAAAGCATTTCGACGGTCAGGGGTTCAAAAAAGATACGCGTGATGACTCCAAGAAAGAGAAGGCTGGCAGCAAGGAGGACAACAAAGATGACGACGGCTTCCCCGCCGTCCACGACTGCTACATGATCTATGGCGGGCCCTCGACTCAGTTGACCACGAGGCAGCGCAAAAGGGAGCGTCGCGAAGTCTTTGCAGCAAGAATGGCGGTGCCCCAATACCTTAGCTGGTCAAGCACTCCTATCACTTTCGACCGAGAAGACCACCCCGACAAGGTAGTCGCCCCAGGCGTCTACCCGCTCGTCGTCGACCCCATCATCGTCAACACCCGGCTCTCGAAAGTGCTGATGGATGGCGGTAGCAGCCTCAACATCATCTACCTCGAGACCCTTGACCTCCTCGGCATAGATAGAGGGAAGCTCCAACCAAGTGCCGGCGGGTTCCATGGCGTCGTGCTAGGAAAAAAGGCGCTGCCAGTAGGTCGGATTGACTTACCGGTCTGCTTCGGCACGGCGGTCAACTTCAGGAAGGAGACCCTCACCTTCGAGGTGGTTGGGTTTCGAGGCACGTACCACACCATCATCGGGCGCCCGGGCTACGCCAAGTTCATGGCTATACCCAACTACACCTACTTGAAGCTGAAGATGCCCGGTCCCAAACGTGTCATCACTGTCAGTTCCTCTTTCGAGCACGCGTACGAGTGCGACGTCGAGTGCGTCGAGTACGGGGAGGCGGTCGAGAACTCCACTGAGCTCGTCGCGAAGCTCGAGGCCCTGGCCGCTGAGGCTCCAGAGCCTAAGCGCCACGCGGGCAGCTTCGAGGCGGAGGAAGGAACCAAGAAGATCCCGCTCGACCCCAACAGCTCCGACGGCAAAGTGCTGACGATCAGCACCGACCTCGACCCCAAATAGGAAGCTGTGCTCGTCGACTTTCTCCGTGCAAATGCCGACATGTTTGCATGGAGTCCCTCGGACATGCCAGGCATACCGAGGGAAGTCGCCGAGCACTCCTTGGAGATTCGAGCCGGTTCCAAGCCAGTGAAGCAGCGGTTGCGCCGATTCGACGAGGAGAAGCGCAAGATCATTGGCGAGGAAGTCCACAAGCTTTTGACGGCCGGATTCATCAAGGAGGTTCATCATCCTGACTGGTTAGCAAACCATGTATTAGTTAAGAAAAAGAATGGGAAAATGAGGATGTGTGTCGATTATACTAGTCTGAATAAAGCATGTCCAAAAGTTCCCTTTCCATTGCCACGCATTGATCAGATTGTCGATTCTACCGCGGGATGTGAAACCCTTTCTTTCCTTGATGCATATTCTGGTTACCACCAAATAAAAATGAAGGAGTCCGACCAGCTCGCGACCTCTTTCATCACGCCTTTCGGGATGTATTGCTACGTGACCATGCCATTCGGGCTTCGAAACGCGGGAGCCACGTATCAACATTGCATGCTCCACGTGTTTGGCGAACATATAGGGTCCACGGTCGAGGCCTACGTCGACGACATTGTCATCAAGTCAAAGCGACGAGGAGACCTGATCCAGGACCTCGAGATTGCCTTTAGCTGCCTACGCACCAGCCGGATCAAGCTCAATCCCGAGAAGTGCGTTTTCGGTGTGCCTCGAGGCATGCTCCTAGGTTACATCGTTTCGCAGCGCGGCATCGAGGCCAACCCCGAGAAAGTCTCGGCCATCACGAAAATGGGGCCGATCCGAGACATCAAGGGTGTACAGAGAGTCACGGGGTGCCTGGCGGCTCTGAGCCGTTTCATCTCGAGACTAGGAGAAAAGGCATTACCATTATATCGACTCCTAAAGAAGGTCGAGCGTTTTTCTTGGACCCCCGAGGCCGAGGAAGCACTCGAAAGGCTGAAGAAGACGCTGACCTCGGCCCCAGTCCTGGTTCCACCTCAACCTGCGGAGCCGGTGCTCCTCTACGTCGCGTCGACGACCCAGGTCGTCAGCGCGGCGGTGGTGGTCGAAAGACAAGAGGTGGGTCATGCGCTGCCGGTCCAAAGGCCAGTCTATTTCGTCAGCGAGGTGCTTTCGGAGACCAAGACGCGTTATCCCCAAATCCAGAAGCTGATCTACGCCGTAATCCTTGCCCGCCGCAAGCTGCAGCATTACTTCCTCGGTCACCCCATCACGGTGGTTTCGTCTTTCGCTTTAGGAGAAATAATCCAGAGCAAAGAGGCCACGGGAAGAATAGCAAAATGGTCGGTCAAGCTCATGAGTGAGACTCTCACTTACGCGCCTCGGAAGGCCATCAAATCGCAAGCCCTGGTAGACTTCGTCGCGGAATGGACGGACTCCCAGCTTCCCCCGACTCAGGTCCAGGCGGAGCTGTGGACAATGTATTTCGACGGGTCACTCATGAAAACTGGGGCCGGGGCCGGCCTGCTGTTCATCTCACCCTTAGGCGTCCACATGAGGTATGTAATCAGGATTCATTTTGCCGCATCAAACAATGTCGCAGAATATGAGGCCCTGGTCAACGGTCTCAAGATCGCTATTGAGTTAGGAGTCTGACGCCTCGACGTCCGAGGTGACTCCCAACTCGTCATCGACCAAGTAATGAAAACCTCGAGCTGCCACGACCCAAAAATGGAAGCGTAGTGCAAGGAGGTCCGCCGACTCGAAGACAGGTTCCATGGTCTCGAGCTTGTCCATGTCGCTCGACGCTACAACGAGGCAGCCGACGAACTCGCCAAGATCGCATCGACCAGAGGCACGGTGCCGCCTGATGCATTCTCAAAAGATCTTCATGAGCCATCCGTCGACCTAGGCACGGGGGCTGGCGTCGACGCCACCACCGCCCAACCAACCAACGCTGTCGATACGCTCTTGATGATGGAAGAAATGATGGAGATAGAACGACGACCAGGCCGACCATTCGATTGGCGCACACCGTTCCTCGACTGCCTTATCCGCGGCGAGTTGCCAGAAGACAGGTCAGAAGCTCGTCGTATCGCTCGGCGGGCCAAATCATATGTGATCTATGGCGAAGACAACGAGCTATATCGACGGAGCCCGACGGGGGTCTTGCAACGTTGCATCACTGTGGAAGAAGGCCGAAAACTCCTCGATGGCCTGCACTCGGGGGCTTGCGGTCACCACACCGCTCCACGGACCCTTGTAGGGAACGCTTTTCGACAAGGCTTCTACTGGCCAACGGCCGTGGCGGACGCCATCGAGCTCGTAAGATCATGTCACGGGTGTCAGTTCTACGCCAAGCAGACGCATCTGCCTGCCCACGCTCTTCAGATGATCCCCATTACCTGGCCGTTTGCGGTGTGGGGGCTCGATTTAGTAGGACCTCTACAAAAGGCAAAAGGAGGATTCACCCATTTGCTGGTGGCCATTGACAAGTTCTCCAAATGGATCGAGGCTCGACCCATCACCAACATCTGCTCCGAGCAGGCCATCCTTTTCTTCATCGACATTATCCATCGGTTTGGGATCCCCAATGTCATCATCACCGACAACAGCACCCAATTCACCGGCAAAAAGTTCTTGGACTTCTGCGATCGGCATCACATCCGTGTGAACTGGTCTGCAGTAGCCCACCCTCGAACTAACGGCCAAGTCGAGCGTGCCAACGGCATGATTTTGCAAGGACTCAAGCCAAGGATCTACAATCGATTGAAGAAATTCGGCAAAAAATGGGTCGAGGAGCTTTCCTCAGTCCTATGGAGCCTTAGGACAACACCAAGCAGGGCCACAAAATACACCCCGTTCTTCATGGTCTACGGCTCTGAGGCTATCCTGCCCACAGACCTCGAGTATGGGTCACCTCGACTCAAGGCCTACAACGAGCAATCGAACAAAGAGACTCAAGAAAACGCGGTCGACCAACTTGAGGAGGCTAGAGACATGGCCCTCCTCAACTCTGCCAGATATCAGCAAAGGCTTCGACGCTACCACGACAAGCATGTGTGCAAGAGGGACCTCAACGTGGGTGACCTAGTCCTACGACGCCGGCAAAGCAATCAGGGACGCCACAAGCTGACTCCGCCTTGGGAAGGTCCGTACGTGGTAGCCGAGGTCCTGAAGCCGGGAACGTACAAGCTGGCGGACGAAAAGGGGGCAATTCTCACCAACGCATGGAACATCGAACAGCTACGTCGATTCTACCCCTAGAAGTTCTAAACTTATGTTCCTGCTTACGTTTTGTACCAAGACTTTGTAAACGAATGAATGAATAAATAAAGTCTTTCCCTCGAAACAATTCTTCTTTCTTTGCGCCGAGAAGATTAATAAATCACGATCTCGACGTTAGAAGGGGGCGCCGACTATGACCCATCATAGTCCGCACCCCCTCGGGGGCTACCAGGGGGACGACACCCCCCCCCCCCGAGTATCGAAAAAACCGAGAAGTTTTCTGTTCTTACGTAGTAAACCTTGCACGGTTCAAGTTGCTAAGGCACCTCGAGCCCCTCAAAGGCCGAGGGACAACGAGCTGGAGAACTCCTACGTCCCCGGGCTACGGAAACTCTACTCGCTTCCCCACCATTGAAGTGATCGAGGTGGTCTTTTACGAAAAATCGAGCAAGGGATACAAACGTAGGCGCAAAGAGAGACGAAAGCATCAAGCGGAAAGACAAAATAAGCATCTGACAATTACGAAAGTGATACAGCATCAGTTAACCACAGAATTCACAAAGTATTGTACAAGGGGCCTCAGGCGCCCTGAGCAGGCTCGCAGGCCTTAGTCCGCGGCACGATCCTCACCGCCCTCGCCTCCGCCCGAGCTAGCCTCAGGAGGGAGCACCTCAGGCTCGAAAAGCTTGGCCAACCTTTCCCCAGGAGCCTCCGCGTCGTCGATCAAGGCATGGAGCCTCTCCTCGTTCTCCGCGTCGGTCTTAGAAATGTCGGTGACGAAGCCATGGGACACCACCTCCATGTCGTAGGAGAAGCCCGAGCAGACAACTGCCATCGCCCGCTTCACCCCGATATGGAGGGCGTCCCGCACCCGATCTCGCAGCGTCGCGCCTATGTAGCACAACTGGTCGACCAGGGCGTCGCCTCGAGCGTCCTCCCTCGACTCATCCATAGGCTCGACCTCCCAAGAGGTCGAGAGATCACTTATCGCCGTCCGTACTCGACGGTTCAAAGCAACCTCCGCCTCGAGCTGAGCCTTGGCGTTGCGAGCCTCGGCTTGGGCGGCCAGGAGCTCGTCCTTGAGCCCTGTAAAAGCCAATACAAAGAAACCTTAGGAAAAACTAAGCACACCTCAGAAAAAGAAATCGGATAGAGGAAACATACCGCGTACGGTCTCCTCGAGGGCCGTGTTCTCGCCGACCAGCCTGGTGTTGGCCCCCTCGATCTCTTTGTTGGAGCGTGCCAGCTCGGTGTTGGCAACGCGGAGATCCTCGATCGCCTTGCCAGCCTGAGCAATGGCCCCACTCTTCTCCAGCAATTCTCCCTTCAGACGCTCGACGTCGTTAGAGAGACTGCGGGATCGAGCCCGCTCCGCCTCGAGATCTTCGAGGGCCTTCCTCTTGGCTTCCTCCGCGGCGCCCCTGGCGACCTCGCCGTTCACGTGCTCCACCTTCATCTTTCGGAAGGACTCTCGGAGAGAGTCCAGGTCGGATTTAAGGAGGCGCTTCTCCTTGTCCAGATCCGCGATAACGCTCTTGTAGGACAGGGCCTCCTCCCGGGCTCTGGACGCGGCTTCCTCGACCGTAAGAGCCCGCTCCCGTAGCTGCGTCGTCTCCTCCTCCGCCTTCTTCGAGGCCTCTCGGGCCTCAGCCAGGGCAGCCTCCCTCGCCTTCTTCTCCTCCTCGAGCGCTATGAGATCTTTGTAAGCTTTAAGGAGCTTTTCCTGCGACTCGAGGAGTTGATCCTTGAGGAGGGGGAGCTGCTCCCAACCGCCCCTCGTGGCGTGTATGAAGCTGGACTTGATGCGGGAGATCTCTTTCATATCCTGCGAATCAAGAGTCGGATGGATTATAGAATACAGAAACCTGAAAGCACCATGAGGATTGGAGTTCGAGAAACACTTACGAAATAAGCCAGGCCGAGCCCGTTGTTGATAACGTCCGAGAGGAGCCCCACCACATGCTTCATCCAAAGGCGGAGCTCCTCGACATGTTCCCACTTCTCCGCTTCCTTCCGATCGTCAAGGAAGATGTCGGGCTCAGACGGGTCGTGGGAGGCCCGGATACGGATGCGGTCGGGGCACCAGTGCCCCATCTCCCGGTCAGCCCGCGCCTTAACGCCGCGGATGAGGCCCTCGACGGTCTCGAGGGAGCCCCCATAGCGCAGGAACAGGTCGACGAGGCATGGGAACCGTCCGTCGTCGTCCACCGTCTTCCAGGTTCCATCCTTGGTCCCCGATGCCCCAATTTCATCCTCCTCGGAAGGAAAGCGGTCCTCCCACGCCCGACGTTCCCGGAGGAACCCTGGAGCGATCCTGTCCATGCCGTAAATTGTCCTCTTGATATCGGACTCGGCGTCGGGAGGCGTGCGCTTCAGGCAGGCGAGCGCCACCACTCCGTCCACTCGCCCCGGCTCTGCCCGGATCGCAGCCGGTGCCCCCGGGAGGAGCCACGCCGGGGTTGGGGGGCCGTACACCGGCAGGTCCTCCTCCTCGCCGAGCTCTTGCGGCTCCGGTAGCACTGGCTGGGCCGAACCTTGGGGCGGAGGCTCGAGCGGTCCCTCCTCTTGGCCCGCCTGCCGCTGCTGCAGTTGCTGCTGCGGTGGTTGCTGCTGCTGCTGTTGTTGTTGCTGTTGCTGCTGCTGCTGTTGCTGTTGCTGCTGCTGCTGTTGTTGTTGTTGCTGTTGCTGTGCCTCATGCTCCTGTGGCCGCCGCGCCGCCTCGCGCTCCCGCTGTTCATCCTCCTCCCTCTTCTTCCTCTGCTCCTCGAGGGTGCGGAGGCCGGCGGGCCAGGGAGTCGATCCCGCGACGTTGGGGGTCGACGCTTCCTCCTCCATAGGGCGAGCGCCCCCAGACGCTTCGTTACCATCGGACGTATCGCTGATGGTGATGGGTTCCCCCTCGACCCCCAATCGGGGGGGCTCGGGGGCTCCCTCTGACGCTTGCGTCTGGGGCGCCTCATCACGAGTCGGCAGCAACGGAGTAGGCGCGGGACGAGACGGAGCCCTCTCGACGCCGGCTGGAGGTTGGGAGCTGGAGGAGCCTACGAAACAAAGGGTAAGGGTCAGACGTTATGATAACCGACACAGGAACATCGCAACGCCCAGAAATAAACTACGAACCTGGTTCCTTGGAGGCGGCACCCGTTCTGAGCTTCTTTGCCATGGACGGTTGGGCCTGCTCAAGGGTCCGCTTCAGCCTGAGAAAAGGTTGGCATATGAGGAAAGGTGGAAGAATGGGAAGACAAAAACCACAACATCAAAAAGGCTTACCCCACAGGGAGAACGGCTCGCCTTCCGCCACCCCGACCAGTGGGCCTCGAGCCACCCCGCGTCGGGGCTCCAGGCCCCTCGAGGGCAGGCACTGGCTTAGGCGCGTCGGTCCCCGCCTGGCGGGCGCCGGGACTGGCGCTCCTACGGCCGGCATCTCCTTTCTCAGAGGCCGCAGCGCGACCACGAGTTAGTGGCCCCGACGCCTGGGGCCTAGCCAGACTGCTCTCCCTGGGCACCGGGGGAGGGCGCGGTGCGTCGTGGCCCGCCTTGGGCGCGGGAGGGGTGTCGGCCCGGGGGCGACGAGATCCGCTCGGACCCTCCTCTGGCGCCTCCGTCCGGGGGGCGTCGACGTCACCTCGAGGCGGGCCCTCAAGAATCCGATCGAGGCGCGACGCCATCCCCTCGGAGTCGTCGCTGTCCTCGTCATCATCGTCATCATCGTTAGGGGATTCTTCCTCAGGCTCCCCCCTCTGCCTGGATTTGGCTCGACGCGCCTCTAATGCTTGGCGGTCGAGGTTTTTCTTCTTCTCCCCCTTCTTTGCAGAGTCCTTCGCAGACTTTAGCTTTTCGGCAGATTGGCGCCGTTTGTCACGATCGACCTCGTCCTCCTTTACCGGAGGCCTCGAGGACCGGACATCAATCCGACCCTGCCAAAACTAAGGTAGACTTAGAAAAAAGAAAGGGGAGAAAGGAAACCCAGAATCGAGGCTGCGCGCAAGAAGAAGGCGTACCAGATCGATCGAGCCTGCGTCAGGTCTCATGGGGAAGCCGTTAACATGTTCCGGCTGAAAATCACCGGCAATTGCAGCCCTGACTCGGGCCGCGACTTCGTCGTCGAGCCTCGTTGGACATCCGACACGCCTCAAGGTCCCGAGATGAGACACCAGGGCCCATCTCGTCCATCCTCAACGGTCGAGACATCAAAGGGAGGACTCTCCGGTGATGGACGGCCGAGAGGACGAGAGCGGGGGTCAAACCCTCCTAGCGAAGCTTCTTCAGGGCGTCGAGGAGGGGGTCGAGCCGAGATTGATGAGCTTGGACGACGCCGTATGTCCAATCCGCTGGACGCTCCATGATCAGACGGCCCAAGTAGGAAGGCAGGAGGTTGTCATCGTTCCGCAGATAAAACCACTGGGAGTCCCAGCCGGCGTGGTTGGTCGATAACCCTACCGGGATGTACTCCCGCGGCCTGTCCGTCTTCCCCGTCTTCTGCACCAGATTGAGGCATCCCGCCCGCACGGGCTTCCTTATGCCCGTGGTTCCGGTGGGGGCATGGAAAAGCTCGCCCCTGTAGAGGTGGAGCCACAGCTCCCAGTGCGGCATCATCCCCAAGTAGCCCTCACATACGGCGGCGAAGACCGCCGCTATGGTGATGGCATTCGGAGAGAAGTGCTGGAGCTCCACCCCATAATGGAAGCAGAGGGCCCGCATGAAGCGGCTCGGGGGCGCGCCCAGACCGTGGCGGTGGAACTTGGCGAACGACACCACGTAGCCCTCGGGCGGCTGAGGCCTCCTGTGACTCGCTGGCGGCGCGATCCACTCTGGCGACGATGGCGAGGTACGTCGGCGCAGCAGTCCCTCTTTCTCAAGCTCTAACAACCGACACTACGTCATCGACGACGGGCGCCAGTCGTCGGCGGCGATGAGTCTTACAGGCATCTCGGCTGGAGGGACGGTAGATTCACTACAGCTCGAGGAGGCGTGTGCGCGTGAGACGGCGAGAAAGCAAAGGTAACGAGAGAATAAAAGCGAGAAGGCGGAAGGGAAAGGAACGGCGGCGACGCCACGACGTATTTATAGGCAGCAGTCCGCCAACGGACAGATCCGAGAAATAAGGTAACTCCCTCCCATAAATGCGCCGTCTAACGGTCCTTTCTCTCCACACAGGCCGGACGCTCCGAATTCCACGCCGATACAGTGTCGCAACGTCACTTACCTCAAAAGGTGCGCCCAACGGGCAGAAAGACGAACCGGCACGGCAGTTTCCTTACTTTGTAAGCCAAGGTACGCGCCCAGGTTAGTCTCGAGAGGTCGATGGCTGGCCCGTCGAAAGGGTTCGACAGCCGATCTCGAGCGCCAAGAGACAGGGATCCCCAGCGAGCGGTCGAAAATCGAGGCCCGCCTCGAGGTCTCGCTGGCGATGTCCAAGCTAGGATCGAGACAGTCGAGAGGAATCCCCCCGAAGGGAGGCATCGAGCCGCTGGACTCTATCGAATGAGACCGGTATCCCCGACCACGTTGACCCCGCTTTATGAGGACGCCTCTGGGCTACAGCTGACCCCCTCGAAAGGGGCACAGGTTCTCACTTGGACTACCCGCTAGGAACTCAATCTGGGGTGGAAGACGCTCGCTCTATCGAGAGTACGTCGAAACCTCCACGCAAGGCAAAGCCGAACAGAACCTTCCACCACGGGTGTTGACAGCGTTTCTGCAATTTTGGCAAAATAACCCTCGAAGGAGTTGAATACTCCCTCGAGGGCTCGGGGGCTACCCCCGCGGGGTCGCTCGCGCCCCCCCGTAGAAGCTCGACCGTAAAAACGAAAGTCTCCACTCGAGCGCCAGCGCTCGAATGAAGACTCGGGGGCTACTGTCGAGGGTATCAACAAGGGGTACCCTCACCAATGCGTATAACCAGCCCATCCGTACGCACGTGCGACCATCGACGGTCGCAGCCTCGAAGACGGAAATACCGTCGATCGAATCGGTCAGGGCTCGAGCGACCACTGCCGTCGAATACGGAAGCGGGCTCGAGCGAACCGAGAGGCATCGAGCGCAAGGACCCTGTCCGCCGCCTGACGCGCGCACGAGAGCCAGGGCATTTAATGCACCTGACGCTTCCCCACCTAACACACGGGTCACGAGAGGCTTCTGTCCCATCGTTCTTTTTGCAGCCTTCCCACCGAACGATCAAGGGCGTGTCAGGACGCAGGAAACAAGGATGGAACGTCTAATCGGGACCCCCTCGAGACCTCCAAGGTCAGCGCTCCAGATATCAGCACATTACACGGCGTCCGACCCTCGACCGAACAGGGTCCCTTCCTAGGGGCAAGTTGGGCGTCGACTGACAACACCACAGCTACCCCGCCGGATCCGCCGCCATACCGTACAAGCATGCGACCTCAGAACCAGCGCGAGGCGGCGGGCTGGGCCGAACGCAGGAGCACGCGTAATCATCACCGGGCTATCAAGATGGGACGGCTCGAGGCCATGCCGTACGGAAGCCTCGAGTAGGTCAGCGCTCCATGCGGCTATCGACCCCTACTCTAACATCTACGCATGTACCCTGGGTCTCTCCTTGGAGCTATAAAAGGAGAGACTCAGGAATAGAACGGGCATCGGGACACAAGACCACACTCATACGTAGTAGAGTTCCACACTTCATACCACGCTTGTATTCGCCCCTGTATAAGCACTTTGGTGCAAGATAATACAAACTTCCCCCCCCCCCGCTGGACGTAGGGCCTTCTCTGGCCCGAACCAGGATAAATCTCTGTGTCTTCTTGCATCACCATCCGGGAAAGGGAGCACGCATACAAATTTACTCGTTGGTGTGACCCCCCCGGGGGAAAACACCGACACTTACAATGTCTACAAACAGACCGAAGTAAGATTCCATATGACACACGTCATCTAGGAGTTAAATTGGGTGCGTCTAAATTGATTTCTAAGCATATGGTATGTTCCTTGCAAATCATGCACCTAACTTGCATCAAGATTAGCACTATCTCCAAACAGATCAAACCGAGCTTCCACTTGAGCCTCTTCACCGAAGTACCGACAGGTGCTTTCAAAATGTTTCTTAGACTATGGTGCATTAGACGCAAACCATGCACATATCTTGCACCAAAACTAACACTGTTTCTAAATAGACCAAAGCGAGATTCCATATGACACACGTCATCAAGGAGTTTCATCGGGTGCATCCAAATTGATTTCCAAGCATATGGTATGTTCCATGCAAACCGTGCACCTATCTTGCATCAAGATTAGCACTATCTCCAAACAGACCGAACCGAGCTTCCACTTGAGCCTCTTCATCTAGGAGTACAAACAGGTGCGCCAAAAATGATTTCTTAGATTATGGTGCATTAGGCACAAACTATGCACCTATCTTGCATCGAAACTAACATTGTCTCCAAACAGACCGAAGCGAGATTCCATATGACACATGTTATCTAGGAGTTCCATAAGGTGCTTCCAAAATGGTTTCTTAGACTTTGGTGCATTAGGCACAAACCGTGCACATATCTTGCACCGAAACTAATACTGTCTCTAAGCACACCAAAGCGAGATTCCATATGACACACATCATCAAGGAATTCTATTGGGTGTGTTCAAATTAATTTCTAAGCATAGGGTACGTTCCATGTAGACCGTGCATCTATCTTTCCTCAAGATGAGCACTATCTCCAAATAGAACAAACCGAGCTTTCACTTGAGCCTTTTACCTAGGAGTACCATCGGGTGCGTCCAAAATGGTTTCTTAGCCTATGCTGCATTATGTGCAAACCTTGCACCTATCTTGCAGTGAAAGTAACACTGTCTCCAAACAGACCGAAGCAAGGTTTCGTATGACACACGTCATCTATGAGTTCCATCATTTGCGTCAGGATTGTTTTCCAAGCATTTGGTATGTTCCATGAAAACCATGCACCTATCTTGCATCAAGATTAGCACTATCTCCAAACAGATCGAACCAAGCATCCACTTGAGCCCCTTCACCTAGGACTACCAACAAGTGCGTCCAAAATGGTTTCTTAGACTATGGTGCATTAGGTGCAAACTGTGCACCTATCTTGCACCGAAACTAACAATGTCTCCAAATGGTCCGAAGCGAGATTCCATATGACACATGTCATCAAGGAGTTCCATCGGGTGCATCCAAATTGATTTTCAAGAATATGGCCTGTTCCATGCAAAGCATGCACCTATCTTGCTTAAGGATTAGCACTATCTCCAAACTGACCGAACCAAGCTTCCACTTGAGCCTCTTCACCTAGGAGTACCAAATAGAGCGTCCCAAATGGTTTCTTACACTATGGTGCATTAGGTGTAAACTGTGCACCTATATTAAACTACAACTTACAATGTCTACAAATGGACCGAAGCAAGATTCCATATGACACACGTCATATAGGAGTTCCATTGGGTGCGTCCAAATTGATTTCCAAGCATATGGTATGTTCCTTGCAAATCATGCACCTATCTTGAATCAAGATTAGCACTATCTCCAAACCGATCAAACTGAGCTTCCACTTGAGCCTCTTCACCGAAGTACCAACAGGTGCTTCCAAAATGGTTTCTTAGACCATGGTGCATTAGGCGCAAACCATGCACATATCTTGCACCGAAACTAACACCATTTCTAAATAGACCAAAGCGAGATTCCATATTACACATGTCATTAAGGAGTTCCATCTGGAGCATCCAAATTGATTTCTAAGCATATGGTATGTTCCATGCAAACCGTGCACCTATCTTGCATTAAGATTAGCACTATCTCTAAACAAAGCGAACCGAGCCTCCACTTGAGCCTCTTCACCTAGGAGTACGAACAGGTGCTTCCAAAATGGTTTCTTAGACTTTGGTGCATTAGGCGCAAACCGTGCACATATCTAGCACCGAAACTAATACTGTCTCTAAGCACACCAAAGCGAGATTGAATATGACACACGTCACCAAGGAGTTCTATCGGGTGTGTCCAAATTAATTTCTAAGCATATGGTACGTTCCATGCAGACCATGCATCTATGTTGCATCAATATTAGCACTATCTCCAAATAGACCAAACCGAGCTTTCACTTGAGCCTTTTACCTAGGAGTACCATCGGGTGCGTCCAAAATGGTTTCTTAGCCTATGCTGCATTATGTGCAAACCTTGCACCTATCTTGCACTGAAACTAACACTATCTCCAAATAGACTGAAGCAAGATTTCATATGACACACGTCATCTAGGAGTTCCATCATGTGCGTCTAGATTGTTTTCCAAGCATTTGGTATGTTCCATGCAAACCGTGCACCTATCTTGCATCAAGATTAGCACTATCTCCAAATAGACCAAACCGAGCTTTCACTTGAGCCTTTTACCGAGGAGTACCATTGGGTGCGTCCAAAATGGTTTCTTAGCCTATGCTGCTTTATGTGCAAACCTTGCACCTATCTTGCACTGAAACTAAAACTGTCTCCAAACAGACCAAAGCAAGATTTCGTATGACACAAGTCATCTAGGAGTTCCATCATGTGCGTCCAGATTGATTTCTAAGCATTTGGTATGTTCTATGCAAACCGTGCACCTATCATGCATCAAGATTAGCACTATCTCCAAACAGACCGAACTGAGCATCCACTTGAGCCCCTTCACCTAGGAGTACCAACAAGTGTGTCCAAAAGGTGTCTTAGACTATGGTGCATTAGGTGCAAATTGTGCACCTATCTTGCACCGAAACAAACAATGTCTCCAAATGGAACG
The DNA here is from genome assembly GCF_000003195.3 of Sorghum bicolor. Lineage (NCBI taxonomy): Eukaryota > Viridiplantae > Streptophyta > Magnoliopsida > Poales > Poaceae > Sorghum > Sorghum bicolor. The sequence goes on along the minus strand of NC_012872.2, from coordinate 34,029,634 downwards.
AAGTGAGATTCCATATGTCACACGTCATCAAGGAGTTCCAATGGATGCATCCAAATTGATTTCCAAGCATATGGTATGTTCCATGCAAACCATGCACCTACCTTGCATCAGGATTAGCACTATCTCCAAACTTGCCGAACCAAGCTTCCACTTGAGCCTCTTCACCCAGGAGTACCAAATAGTGCGTCCAAAATGGTTTCTTAGACTTTGGTGCATTAGGCACAAACGGACCGAAGCAAGATTCCATATGACACACGTCATCTACGAGTTCCATTGGGTGCGTCCAAATTGATTTCTAAGCATATGGTATGTTCCTTGCAAATCATGCACCTATCTTGCATCAACATTAGCACTATCTCCAAACAGATCAAACCGAGCTTCCACTTGAGCCTCTTCACCGATGGACCAACAGGTGCTTCCAAAATGGTTTCTTAGAATATGGTGCATTAGGCGCAAACCATGCACATATCTTGCACCGAAACTAACACTGTTTCTAAACAGACCAAAGCGAGATTCCATACGACACACGTCATCAAGGAGTTCCATCGGGTGCATCCAAATTGATTTCCAAGCATATGGTATGTTCCATGCATACCGTGCACCTATCTTGCATGAAGGTTAGCACTATCTCCAAACAGACCGAACCAAGCTTCCACTTGAGCCTCTTCATCTAGGAGAACAAAGAGGTGCGTCAAAAATGGTTTCTTAGACTATGGTGCATAAGGCACAAACTATGCACCTATCTTGCTCCGAAACTAACATTGTCTCCAAACAGACCGAGAGATTCCATATGACACACATCATCTAGGAGTTCCACTGGGTGTGTCCAAATTGATTTCTTAACATATCGTACGTTCCAAGTAAATTGTGCAACTATCTTGCATCAAGATTAGCACTATATCCGAACAGAGCAAATCGAGCCTCCACTTGGGCCTCTTCAACTACAAGTAGCATCGGGAGCATCTAAAATGGTTTCTTAGCCTATGGTGCATTAGGAGTAAACCGTGCACGTATCTTCTACCAAAACTAACACTATCTCTAAACGAACCGAAGCAAGATTCCATATGACACACATCATCAAGGAGTTATATCAGGTGCGTGCTAATTAATTTCTGAGCATATCATATGTTCCATGCAAATTGTGCATCTATCTTGCATCAAATTAGCACTATCTCCAAACAGACCAAACCGAGCTTTCACTTGAGCCCCTTGACCTAGGAACATCAGGTGCATCTAAAATAGTTTCTTATCTTATGGTGCATTAGGTGCAAACCGTGCACCTTTCTTTCACCGAAACTAACACTGTCTCTAAATGGACCGAAGTGAGATTCCATATGACACATGTCATCTAGGAGTTCCATCTGGTGCATCCAAATTTAATTCTAGGCATATGGTATGTTCCATGCAAATCGTGCACCTATCTTGCATCGAGATTCCATATGACACACATCATCAAGGAGTTATATCAGGCGCGTCCTAAATGATTTCTGAGCATATCATATGTTCCATGCGAACCGTGCATCTATCTAGCATCAAGATTAGCACTATCTCCAAATAGAGCAAACCAAGCTGTCGCTTGAGCCCCTTGACCTAGGAGTACCATCGGGTGCGTTCAAAATGGTTTCTTATCCTATGATGCATTAGGTGCAAACCGTGCACCTATCTTGCACCGAAACTAACACTGTCTCTAAACGGACCAAAGTGAGATTCCATATGACACATGTCATCTAGGAGTTCCATCTGGTGCGTCCAAATTGATTTCTAAGCATATGGTATGTTCCATGCAAATCGTGCACCTATCTTGCATCGAGATTAGCACTATCTCTAAACACATCGAACCGAGCATCCACTAGAGCCCCTTCACCTAGGAGTATCAACAAGTGCGTCCAAAATGGTTTCTTAGACTATGGTGCATTAGGTGCAAACTGTGCACCTATCTTACACCGAAACTAACAATGTCTCCAAATGGACCGAAGCGAGATTCCATATAGCACACGTCATCAAGGAGTTCCATCGGGTGCATCCAAATTGATTTCCAAGCATATGGTATGTTCCATGCAAACCATGCACCTACCTTGCATAAGGATTAGCACTATCTCCAAACTGACCAAACCAAGCTTCCACTTGAGCCTCTTCACCCAGGAGTACCAAATAGTGCGACCAAAATGGTTTCTTAGACTATGGTGCATTAGGCGCAAACTATGCACCTATCTTGCACTAAAACATACAATGTCTACAAATGAACCGAAGCAAGATTCCATATGACACACGTCATCTAGGAGTTCCATTGGGTGCGTCCAAATTGATTTCTAAGTATATGGTATGTTCCTTGCAAATCATGCACCTATCTTGCATCAAGATTAGCACTATCTCCAAACAGATAAAACCGAGCTTCCACTTGAGCCTCTTCACCAAAGATCCAACAGGTGCTTCCAAAATGGTTTCTTAGACTATGGTGCATTAGGCGCAAACCAAGCACATATCTTGCACCGAAACAAACACTATTTCTAAACAGACCAAAGTGAGATTCCATATGACACATGTCATCAAGGAGTTCCGTCGGGTGCATCCAAATTGATTTCCAAGCATATGATATGTTCCACGCAAACCGTGCACCTATCTTGCATCAAGAATAGCATGATCTCCAAACAGACCGAACCGAGCTTCCACTTGAGCCTCTTCATCTAGGAGTACAAACAGGTGCATCAAAAATGGTTTCTTAGACTATGGTGCATTAGGCACAAACTATGCACCTATCTTGCACTAAAACTAACATTGTCTCCAAACATACCGAAGCGAGATTCCATATGACACACGTCATCTAGGAGTTCCATTGGGTGCGTCCAAATTAATTTCTTAACAGATGGTATGTTCCATGCAAACTGTGCTACTATCTTACATCAAGATTAGCACTATATCCGAACAGACTAAATCGAGCCTCCACTTGAGCCTCTTCAACTACGAGTACCATCGCGTGCGTCTAAAATGGTTTCTTAGCCTATGGTGCATTAGGCGTAAACCATGCACATATCTTGCACCGAAACGAACACTGTTTCTAAACGAACCAAAGCAAGATTCCATACGACACATGTCATCAAGGAGTTCTGTCGGGTGCATCCAAATTGATTTCCAAGCATATGGTATGTTCCATGCAAACTGTGCACCTATCTTGCATCAAGATTAGCACTATCTCCAAACAGACCGAACCGAGCTTCCACTTGAGCCTCTTCATCTAGGAGTACAAACAGGTGCATCAAAAATCATTTCTTAGACTATGGTGCATTAAGCACAAAGTATGCACCTATCTTGCACCAAAACTAACATTGTCTCCAAACAGACCGAAGCGAGATTCCATATGACACACGTCATCTTGAAGTTCCATTGGGTGCGTCCAAATTAATTTCTTAACATATGGTACGTTCCATGCAAACTGTGCAACTATCTTGGATCAAGATTAGCACCATATCCAAACAGACCAAATCGAGCCTCCACTTAAGCCTCTTCAACTACGAGTACCATCGGGTGCGTCTAAAATGGTTTCTTAGACTACGGTGCATTATTCGTAAACCGTGCGCATATCTTCTACCAAAACTAACACTGTCTCTAAATGAACCGAAGCAAGATTCCATATGACACACATCATCAAGGAGTTATATCAGGTGCGTCCTAATTGATTTCTGAGCATATCATATGTTCCATGCAAACCGTGCATCTATCTTGCATCAAGATTAGCAATATCTCCAAATAGAGCAAACCGAACTGTCACTTGAGCCCCTTGACCTAGGAGTACCATCGGGTGCGTTCGAAATGGTTTCTTATCCTATGATGCATTAGGTGCAAACCGTGCACCTATCTTGTACCGAAACTAACACTGTCTCTAAACGGACCAAAGTGAGATTCCATATGACACATGTCATCTAGGAGTTCCATCTGCTGCGTCCAAATTGATTTCTAAGCATATGGTATGTTCCATGCAAATCGTGCACCTATCTTGCATCAAGATTAGCACTATCTCTAAACAGACCGAACCGAGCATCCACTTGAGCCCCTTCACCTTGGAGTATCAACAAGTGCGTCCAAAATGGTTTCTTAGACTATGGTGCATTAGGTGCAAACGGTGCACCTATCTTGCACCGAAACTAAAAATGTCTCCAAATGGACCGAAGCGAGATTCCATATAGCACACGTCATCAAGGAGTTCCATCGGGTGCATCCAAATTGATTTCCAAGCATATGGTATGTTCCATGCAAACAATGCACCTACCATGCATAAGGATTAGCACTATCTCCAAACGGACCAAACCAAGCTTCCACTTGAGCCTCTTCACCCAGGAGTACAAATAGTGCGTCCAAAATGGTTTCTTAGACTATGGTGCATTAGGCGCAAACTATGCACCAATCTTGCACTAAAACATACAATGTCTACAAATGAACCAAAGCAAGATTCCATATGACACACGTGAACTAGAAGTTCCATTGGGTGCGTCCAAATTGATTTCTAAGTATATGGTATGTTCCTTGCAAATCATGCACCTATTTTGCATCAAGATTAGCACTATCTCCAAACAGATAAAACCAAGCTTCCACTTGAGCCTCTTCACCAAAGATCCAACAGGTGCTTCCAAAATGGATTCTTAGACTATGTGCATTAGGTGCAAACCATGCACATATCTTGCACCGAAACGAACACTGTTTCTAAACAGACCAAAGTGAGATTCCATATGACAAATGTCATCAAGGAGTTCCGTCGGGTGCATCCAAATTGATTTCCAAGCATATGGTATGTTCCATGCAAACCGTGCACCTATCTTGCATCAAGATTAGCACTATCTCCAAACAGATCGATCCGAGCTTCCACTTGAGCCTCTTCATCTAGGAGTACAAACAGGTGCATCAAAAATGGTTTGTTAGACTATGGTGCATTAGGCACAAACTATGCACCTATCTTGCACCAAAACTAACATTATCTCCAAACAGACCGAAGCGAGAGTCCATATGACACACGTCATCTAGGAGTTCCATTGGGTGCGTCCAAATTAATTTCTTAACATATGGTATGTTATATGCAAACTGTGCAACTATCTTGCATCAATATTAGCACTATATCCGAACAGACCAAATTGAGCCTCCTCTTGAGCCTCTTCAACTACGAGTACCATCGGGTGCGTCTAAAATGGTTTCTTAGCCTATGGTGCATTAGGCGTAAACCATGCACATATCTTGCACCAAAACAAACACTATGTCTAAACGAACCAAAGCAAGATTCCATTTGACAGATGTCCTCAAGGAGTTCCGTCAGTTGCATCCAAATTGATTTCCAAGCATATGGTATGTTCCATGCAAACCGTGCACCTATCTTGCATCAAGAATAGCACTATCTCCAAACAGACAGAACCGAGCTTCCACTTGAGCCTCTTCATCTAGGAGTACAAATAGGTGCATCAAAAATGGTTTCTTAGACTATGGTGCATTAGGCACAAACTATGCATCTATCTTGCACCAAAACTAACATTGTCTCCAAACAGACCGAAGCGAGATTCCATATGACACACGTCATCTGGGAGTTCCATTGGGTGCGTCCAAATTAATTTCTTAACATATGGTATGTTCCATGCAAACTGTGCAACTATCTTGCATGAAGATTAGCACTATATCCAAACAGACCAAATCGAGCCTCCACTTGAGCCTCTTCAACTACGAGTACCATTGGGTGCGTCTAAAATGGTTTCTTAGGCTATGGTGCATTAGGCGTAAACCGTGCACATATCTTCTACCAAAACTAACACTGTATCTAAACGAATCGAAGCAAGATTCCATATGACACACATCATCAAGGAGTTATATCAGGTGCGTCCTAATTGATATCTGAGCATATCATATGTTCCATGCAGACCATGCATCTATCTTCCCTCAAGATGAGCACAATCTCCAAATAGAACAAACCGAGCTTTCACTTGAGCCTTTTACCTAGGAGTACCATCGGGTGCGTCCAAAATGGTTTCTTAGCCTATGCTGCATTATGTGCAAACCTTGCACCTATCTTGCAGTGAAACTAACACTGTCTCCAAACAGACCGAAGCAAGATTTCGTATGACACACGTCATCTATGAGTTCCATCATGTGCGTCAGGATTGTTTTCCAAGCATTTGGTATGTTCCATGCAAACCATGCACCTATCTTGCATCAATATTAGCACTATCTCCAAACAGATCGAACCGAGCATCCACTTGAGCCCCTTCACCTAGGACTACCAAAAAGTGCGTCCAAAATGGTTTCTTAGACTATGGTGCATTAGGTGCAAACTGTGCACCTATCTTGCACCGAAACTAACAATGTCTCCACATGGTCCGAAGCGAGATTCCATATGACACATGTCATCAAGGAGTTCCATCGGGTGCATCCAAATTGATTTCCAAGCATATGGCCTGTTCCATGCAAACCATGCAGCTATCTTGCTTAAGGTTTAGCATTATCTCCAAACTGAGCGAACCAAGCTTCCACTTGAGCCTCTTCACCTAGGAGTACCAAATAGAGCGTCCCAAATGGTTTCTTACACTATGGTGCATTAGGTGTAAACTGTGCACCTATATTGAACTACAACTTACAATGTCTACAAATGGTCTGAAGCAAGATTCCATATGACACACGTCATATAGGAGTTCCATTGGGTGCGTCCAAATTGATTTCCAAGCATATGGTATGTTCCTTGCAAATCATGCACCTATCTTGCATCAAGATTAGCACTATCTCCAAACAGAGAAAACCGAGCTTCCACTTGAGCCTCTTCACCGAAGTACCAACAGGTGCTTCCAAAATGGTTTCTTAGTCCATGGTGCATTAGGCGCAAACCATGCACATATCTTGCACCGAAACTAACACCATTTCTAAATAGACCAAAGCGAGATTCCATATTACACATGTCATTAAAGAGTTCCATCTGGTGCATCCAAATTGATTTCCAAGCATATGGTATGTTCCATTTCATGCAAACCGTGCACCTATCTTGCATCAAGATTAGCACTATGTCTAAATAGACCGAACCGAGCCTCCACTTGAGCCTCTTCACCTAGGAGTACCAACAGGTGCATCCAAAATGGTTTCTTAGACTTTGGTGCATTCGGCGCAAACCGTGCACATATCTTGCACCGAAACTAATACTGTCTCTAAGCACACCAAAACGAGATTCCATATGACACACGTCATCAAGGAGTTCTATCGGGTGTGTCCAAATTAATTTCTAAGCATATGGTACGTTCCATGCAGACCATGCATCTATGTTGCATCAAGATTTGCACTATCTCCAAATAGGCCATACCGAGCTTTCACTTGAGCCTTTTACCTAGGAGTACCATCGAGTGCGTCCAAAATGGTCTCTTAAGCCTATGCTGCATTATGTGCACACCTTGCACCTATCTTGCACTGAAACTACACTGTCTCCAATAGACTGAAGCAAGATTTCGTATGACACACGTCATCTAGGAGTTCCATCATGTGCGTCCAGATTGTTTTCCAAGCATTTGGTATGTTCCATGCAAACCGTGCACCTATCTTGCATCAAGATTAGCACTATCTCCAAACAGATCAAACCGGGCATCCACTTGAGCCCCTTCACCTAGGAGTACCAACATGTGCGTCTAAAATGGTTTCTTAGACTATGGTGCATTAGGTGCAAACTGTGCACCTATCTTGCACCGAAACTAACAATGTCTCCAAATGGACCGAAGCGAGATTCCATATGACACATGTCATCAAGGAGTTCCATTAGGAGCATCTAAAATGATTTCCAAGAATATGGCATGTTCCATGCAAACCATGCACCTATCTTGCATAAGGATAAGCACTATCTCCAAACTGACCGAACCAAGCTTCCACTTGAGCCTATTCACCTAGGAGTACCAAATAGTACGTCCAAAATGGTTTCTTACACTATGGTGCATTTGGTGTAAACTGTGCACCTATCTTGAACTACAACTTACAATGTCTACAAACGGACCGAAGCAAGATTCCATATGACACACGTCATCTAGGAGTTCCATCGGGTGCATCCAAATTGATTTCAAAGCATATGGTATGTTCCATGCAAACCGTGCACCTATCTTGCATCAAGATTAACACTATCTCCAAACAGACCGAACCGAGGTTCCACTTGAGCCTCTTCATCTAGGAGTACAAACAGGTGCGTCAAAAATGGTTTCTTAGACTATGGTGCATTAGGCACAAACTATGCACCTATCTTGCATCGAAACTAACATTGTCTCCAAACAGACCGAAGTGAGATTCCATATGACACACGTCATCTAGGAGTTCCATTGGGTGCATCCAAATTGATTTCTTAACATATGATACGTTCCATACAAACTGTGCAACTATCTTGCATCAAGATTAGCACTATATCCAAACAGACCAAATCGAGCCTCCATGCATATCGTATGTTCCATGCAAAGCTACATCAAGTGCTTTCTTGCATCAAGATCATCTAGGAGTTCCATCTGGTGCATCTAAATGGATTTCTGAGCATATGGTATGTTTCATGCAAATCGTGCAGCTAATCAATTTCTGAACGGAGACGCGCTGTGCGGATAACGCCGAGTGCGTGGCTCTCCTTATCCACTCCCAACAACCCCTTCCTCCCTTCACCGCCGCCGGTCCCCTGTCCTCCTCGGCGTCCTCACCGGCGGCAGGACACAGGAGGGCCGGCCCCCCTTCATCTCCTCCTCCCCTCTTCCTCTTCCTTGTAAGATCCTCTAGCCAAATAAAGCTTTGGAGAAAGATGGAGAAGAAGAACTCATCCGAGGTGTCGCAGTAGAAGAAGGAGCCGAAGCTACAGGATCCCGAGATCCAGGCGGCGCTACTCCTCTATATCGGCGAATCTGCCATCTTGAGCGGCTCCGGGCAGCATCAGCAACAGCAGGATGGAAGCAAGGAGCAGCAGCTGCAGGTGGTGGCGCAGCCCGAGGAGCTGAGGAAGCAGATGCTCGCGCCCAAGTGGAGCTCCAACAAGGACCGCCACACCAAGGTCGATGGGAGGGGTCACCGGATCCGGATGCCCGCGCTGTGCGCTGCGTGGATCTTCCATCTCGCGTGGGAGCTCAGCCAGTCCGACGACGAGACCGTGCAGTGGCTACTGCAGAAGGCCGAGCCGGCCATCGTCGCCGCCACCGACACCGACACCATCCCGTTCACGCCTTCGCCGTCCACTACATCCCCTCCGCCCCCCACATCGCCGCCTCCGTCATCGACCCCGGCTCCTGTGACCTCCACTGCATCCCCGTCCGTGCCATCGTCCTTCTCCCCGGTGAAGTCCTCTGTGCATCTCCATCTTTTGTCTTTCTTAGTTTTTGTTTTTATTTTTCTTTATTTTCTTCTTTCGTACCTCACTTGCATGGCTATAGATCTTCATCTGGATAGAGACTCTTGGCTCTCTCATCCCCTTCTGATTAGTGCATGCATAGTGTCTATGGTCCTTGTTACCTTTGTTCCAGTTAGACAGCTACTTCTTCGGTGTTGGATCGACGATGCTGCCTCCATCTGGGATATCGGTCCAAGCTTCTTCTACCTCCGACAACGTCAACAACTTCATCTTTCGGTTGCCGGAATATGTCTTCTTAGATGGCTTATCTGATTCCCCTTCAACCGTCGCTTTGCGCGGTCAAACCATCTGGGTGCACGCGTCCTAGACGCCTCTGCGTATTCCCCTCGCTGGCATGCAAGTCCATCTAGTCGCCTTAGTCGACGCTGCTGTCTTTATTCCTGGTCCGTGGACCTTGTTGTATCAAGGTCTCCCTTTGGGAACCTTCTTGTACTACGTTTGGTTTAATATATATGTTATGTTTTCATCAAAAAAAAAATCAATTTCTGAACAAATGGATTTCTGAGCATATGGTATCTTGCACCGAAATCAATTTGGATGCATGGAGGCTCGATTTGGTCTGTTCGGATATAGTGCTAATCTTGATGCAAGATAGCTGCACAGTTTGCAAGGAATGTTCCATATGTTAAGAAATCAATTTGGACGCACCCAATGGAATTCCTATATGACGTGTGTCTTATGGAATCTCTCTTCGGTCTGTTTGGAGACAATGTTAGTTTCGGTGCAAGATAGGCGCATAGTTTGTGCCTAATGCATCATAGTCTAAGAAACCATTTTTGACGCACCTATTTGTACTCCTAGATGAAGAGGCTTAGGTGGAAGCTCGGTTCGGTCTGTTTGGAGCTGTTGCTAACCTTGATGCAAGATAGGTGCACGGTTTGCATGGAACATACCATATGCTTGGAAATCAATTCGGATGCACCCGATGGAACTCCTTGATGACGTATGTCATATGGAATCTCGCTTTGGTATGTTTAGAAACAGTGTTATTTTTGGTGCAAGATATGTGCATGGTTTGCGACTAATGCACCATAGACTAAGAAACCATTTTGGAAGCACCTATTGGTACTTTGGTGAAGAGGCTCAAGTGGAAGCTCAGGTTGATCTGTTTGGAGATAGTGCTAATGTTGATGCAAGATAGGTGCATGATTTGCAAGGAACATACCATATGCTTAGAAATCAATTTGGACGCACCCAATGGAACTCCTAGATGACATGTCTCATATGGAATCTTTCTTCGGTCCATTTGTAGACATTGTAAGTTTCAATGCATGATAGGTGCATAGTTTGCGCCTAATGCACCATAGTCTAAGAAACCATTTTGGACGCACTATTTGGTACTCCTAGGTGAAGAGCCTCAAGTGGAAGCTTGGTTTGGTCAGTTTGGAGATAGTGCTAATCCTTATGCAAGGTAGATGCATGGTTTGCATGGAACATACCATATGCTTGGAAATCAATTTCAATGCACCCGATGGAACTCCTTGATGACGTGTGTCATATGGAATCTCGCTTCGATCCATTTGGAGACATCGTTAGTTTCGGTGCAAGATAAGTGCACAGTTTGCACCTAATGCACCATAGTCTAGGAAACCATTTTGGACGCACTTTTTAGTAGTCCTAGGTGAAGGGGCTCAAGTGGATGCTCGGTTCGGTCTGTTTGGAGATAGTGCTAATCTTAATGGAAGATAGGTGCACTGTTTGCATGGAACATACCAAATGCTTGGAAATTAATTTGGACGCACATGATGGAACTCCTAGATGACGTGTGTCATACAAAATCTTATGTTTGGAGACTGTGTTAGTTTCGGTGCAAGTAGGTGCAAGGTTTGCACATAATGCAGCATAGGCTAAGAAACCATTTTGGACGCACCCGATGGTACTCCTAAGTAAAAGGCTCAAGTCAAAGTGCTAATCTTGATGCAAGATAGATGCACGGTCTGCATGGACCGTACCATATGCTTAGAAATTAATTTTGACACACCCGATAGAACTCCTTCATGATGTGTGTCATACAGAATCTCGCTTTGGTGTGCTTAGAGACAGTATTTGTTTCGGTGCAAGATATGTCCACGGTTTGCGCCTAATGCACCTAAGTCTAAGAAACCATTTTGGAAGCACCTGTTGGTACTCCTAAGTGAAGAGGCTCAAGTGGAGGCTCGATTCGATCTGTTTAGAGATAGTGCTAATTTTGATGCAAGATAGGTGCACGATTTGCATAGAATATACCATATGCTCAGAAATCAATTTGGACGCACCAGATGGAACTCCTAGATGACATGTGTCATATGGAATCTCACATCGGTCCGTTTAGAGATAGTGTTAGTTTCGGTGCAAGATAGGTGCACGGTTTGAACCTAATGCACCATAGGATAAGAAACTATTTTGGACGCACCGAATGGTACTCCTAGGTCAAAGGGCTCAAGTGAATGCTCGGTTTGGTCTGTTTGGAGATAGTGCTAATCTTGATGCAAGATAGATGCACGGTTTGCATGGAACATACGATATGCTCAGAAATCAATTTGGACGCACCTAATATAACTCCTTGATGATGTGTGTCATATGGAATCTTGCTTCGGTTCATTTATAGACAGTGTTAGTTTTGGTAGAAGATATGTGCACGGTTTACGCCTAATGCACCACAGGCTAAGAAACCATTTTAGACGCACCCGATGGTACACGTAGTTGAAGAGGCTCAAGTGGAGGCTCGACTTGGTCTGTTCAGATATTGTGCTAATCTTGATGCAAGATAGTTGCATAGTTTGCATGGAACGTACCATATATTAAGAAATCAATTTGGACGCACCAAATGGAACTCCTAGATGACGTGTGTCATATGGAATCTCGCTTCGGTCTATTTGGAGACAATGTTAGTTTCAGTGAAAGATAGGTACATAGTTTGTGCCTAATGCACCATAGTATAAGAATCCATTTTTGACGCACCTGTTTGTACTCCTAGATGAAGAGGCTCAAGTGGAAGCTCGGTTCGGTCTGTTCGGAGATAGTGCTAATCTTGATGCAAGATAGGTGCACGGTTTGCGTGGAACATACCATATGCTTGGAAATCAATTTGGATGCCCTCGATGGAACTCTTTGATGATGTGTGTCATATGGAATCTCGCTTTGGTCTATATAGAAACATTGTTAGTTTTAGTGCAAGATATGTGCATGGTTCGCGCCAAATGCACCATAGTCTAAGATACCATTTTGGAAGCACCTGTTGGTACTTCAGTGAAGAGGCTCAAGTGGAAGCTCGGTTTGATTTGTTTGGAGATAATGCTAATCTTGATGCAAGATAGGTGCACGATTTGCATGGAACATACCATATGCTCAGAAATCAATTTGGACGCACCATATCGAACTCCTAGACGACATGTGTCATATGGAATCTCACTTCAGTTCGTTTAGAGACAGTGTTAGTTTTGGTACAAGATAGGTGCATAGTTTGCACCTAATGCACCATAGTATAAGAAACCATTTTGGACGCACCCGATGGTACTCCTAGGTCAAGGGGCTCAAGTGAAAGCTCGGTTTGGTCTGTTTGGAGATAGTAGTAATCTTGATGCAATTAGCACGGTTTGCATGGAACATACGATATGCTTAGAAATCAATTAGGACGCACCTGATATAACTCCTTGATGATGTGTGTGAAAGCCCAAGTTTGGTTTTGGTAATTAATGACACCAAGTTGCTAGTGCCTTGTGTTTAAGTGTTTTGAGTTAGGCATAGCAACACATGTGATGAAGGTGCATGGTGGCATGGAAAGGTGGCCACATGGTCACAAAGGGATGTAGCATGAAGTGAAGATCATGATGATAGACGAGGAGCAAAGTTATCAAGGCAAAGGTATAATCATAGGGTTTTGCTTTTGCCGGTCTAAGATGAGTAGAGAAGTGATTGACCGGGTTTAGGATAGATTGCCGACTATCAAGAGGGGAAATCACGGTCATCTCTCGAATCAAGTGCTACTAGGTCCATATCTTGAGCATATGCATTAGGATCTAGTAAAGTGCAAACTTGAATCCTTGATAAAAATATTTGTGAAAATGCTAACACACTTGCACAAGTGTTGTGACACTTTGTGTTGGCACATGGAAGGAAGGGAAGAAGTTGGAGATCGTTTCGTGTAGAGCGTACAGGCCAGACGCGTCCGGTATGAGGTCGGACGTGTCCGAGTTGAGGCACCGGACTCAGAAACAGTTTTCACCTGGAGTCTGGTGTGTTTTGTCCGGAGAGGACGCTTTCTCGGAGAAGCTCTCTGAGTTTGCGTCTGGTGCAAACTCATCTGGAAGAGCTCTCTCAATTCAGGTCCGGTGCACACCGGACGCGTCCGGTGTGACATCAGACACGTCCTGTGCTGTGGCGATTCTACGAACCTCTCTGAGTTTTCGTCCGGACCCTCTCAAGACCGCCCGGTCCGTTCCAAGTCAAGAGTCCAGTGCCGTGTCTCGTTCAACGGCAACGGCTAGTTTTCGTACGGTCAAGGGCACCGGACGCTGTCCAGGTTCATACCGGACACGTCCGGTGTGAACTAGGACGCGTCCGGTGTGCCTGACTAGGACGCGTTTGTGAGTGCTTATAAATAGTTGGTGGCCAGCTTTTGGGGGTTCACTCTTGCACATTTGATTACTTGAGACATACCTTGAGCTAGAGAACACTCTCTCCACTCATCTCCTTGCTTGATTGCTAATTCTATTGAGATTGAGTGAGATTCAAGTGCATTGCTTTGAGAGTTGCATTTAGTGGCACTTGATTCTTGAGTTTGCTGCAGAATTCTTGTTACCCTTGGGTGTTTCCCGACGCCCTAGACGGCTTGGAGCAGCGGTGGTGTTGGGCTTGTGATTGGAGATTGTTTCGAGCCTCACCAAGTGATTTGTGAGGGGTTCTTGAGCCTTCCCCGTGGGAGATCGCAATTGGCTACTCTTGTGGATTGCTCGTTGCTTGGAGGATCCCCATCTTGTGAGTGGATGTGCGGCACCCCCTGAGGGTTTGGCTTTGGATTGCCAATTGGCTCGTGATCCATCAAGTGGGTGTATCTCCACAACGAGGAGTAGCTTGCCGGGAAGCAAGCAAACCTCAGTAAAAATCTTGTGTCATCTCTTGCCGAGGATTCTCTTGTGATTGTGAGTGATTGATTGGATATATCTCTACTCTACAACATTGGTATAACAATCACTCTCCACTCCTTTACTTATTTGTATACCTTGCTAGTTGTAGCTTGTTTAGTTTAGTCTTTTTGTTTAGGAGTGTAACTAGCCTTTTCTTGTTGTTGTGCTTTAGTGTTTAGCCTTGTACTAGTTTGTATAGGTGGCTTGCATAGCTTAGTTGAGCTAGTGCTAGAATTGCTTCGCCATTTGTTTTACTAATCAACTTGTCTAGTTGAAGTTTGTAGAAAATTTAAATAGGCTATTCACCCCCCCCTCTAGCCATTTGGACCTTTCAAGTGGTATCAGAGCCGAGGCACCGTTTATTTGAGGCTTAACAACCTACGATGAAGAAATGGCTCTTAATTTGCATATCAACAACACCAAGAAGGCACCTTTCTTTGATGGCACCAATTATGCATATTGGAAGGTCAAGATGACCGCTCATCTTAAGTCAATCGATAGAGAGGTTTGGAAGGTGACCGAAATAAAGTTTGAGGTTGCAAATGAGAATGCACCAACACCGGTTGAAGAGAAGAAGCTTCAATGCAATGACATTGCAATTAGTGCTCTTCATGAAGCTCTTGATGACAAGACCTTTGAGCAAATCAAGAACATTGTGATTGCTCATGATGCATGGGCAAAATTATAAGAAACATTTGAGAGCACCAAGGGAACCAAGACCGCCAAGGCATACATCCTCCAAGAAAAGTTCTCAAGCTTCAAGATGCAAGAAGATAAAAGTGTGTCGGAGATGTTTCATCGGTTGCAAGTCATTGTGAATGAACTCAAGGCACTTGGGGAAGAAGTAAAAGATAGTCAATTCTCTATGAAGTTCTTGAGAAGCTTGCCCAAGAGATTCGACATATTGATCACCGTGCTAGTCAAGACAACACTTAGTGATTCAACTCCCCAACAAGTCTTCCAAGAGGTGATGACCGATGATGCTTATAGGGAAGATGATAGAGTCATCAAGTGAAGAAGAAGCAAGCTCTTGTGATAGTGATGAAGATGAGGAGATGGCTCTTCTTGTCAAAAGATTTGGCAAGTTTATGAAGAATAAGGGCTATCGGGCAAGAAGAAAGAAGAGCTCTTCCAAGAAGAATGATCATTCCATGAGGTGCTTTAGATGCCATAGCAAGGATCATCTCATCGCCAAGTGTCCTTATGATAGTGATGATGAAGATGCTATCAAGAAGGAAAGAAAGAAGCAAAAGAAGAAGCAAGAAAAGAAGGAAGGCTCAAACAAGAAGAAGGGTGATGCCCTTGTTGCAACTTGGGATAGTGATGACTCCTCAAGTGATGATGAAAGCACCAAGAAGAAGGCACACGCTAGCATTGCAATCTAAGGAAAGATCTCCATCTTCGACACTCCATCATGCTTCATGGCTAAGGCCACTAAGGTATCATCCGATGATGAGAGTGACCATGCTTGTGATAGTGATGATGATGAACCAACTAAAGATGAACTAATCACTATGCTAGAAGATTGCACTCATCACTATAAAGAAACTAGAAAGGAGTGCAAGGCCTTGCTTAAGGATAAAAAAACCCTTGAGCAAGAACTTGATGAGCTTAGGGCATCTTATGAGAGTCTAAAGGAAGACCATAAGAAGCTTCAAAAGGCTCACACTAAGCTTGAAGAAGCTCATTCCTCTCTAGTTAACAAGTGTAAAAATGAGCCAACTAAAATGGAGAAAGCTAAAACTTGCAACATAGGCCTAACATGTGATATCTTAAGCAAGCCTATTGTTGTTGCTTCTACTAACCCTTCATGTAGCACATCTACATCATCCTCATCTAGTGGTGATGGTTTCACATGTGAGACCATACTTAAAGTTGAGAACGAAATTCTCAAGAAGGAGGTGAAAGAGCTCAATGACACCTTAGCCAAGGCTTATGGTGGTGAGGACCGCTTGCTTATGTGCTTGGGTAGCCAAAGAGCTTCTCTCTATAAAGAGGGATTAGGCTATAACCCCAAGAGAGGCAAGGCCGCCTTTGCTCCTCACAAGACTAGTTTTGTGAAGAACAATGGCCGGTATTGCAACGCTTGCAAGCAAGTTGGTCACCTACAGCAACAATGCATGAACAAGAAACCCAAAGCTCATGTATCCTCAATTAAGCTCAATTCTTTTTATGTGCTTACCAAGGATACAAAAGGTGTTCATGCTAAGTTCATTGGTGCACCATGGATGGGCTCAAAGAAGAAAGCCATTTGGGTACCAAAGAGCTTAGTTGCTAACCTTGGAGGACCCAATCAAGTTTGGGTACCTAAAAAGAATTGATCTTTTCTTGTAGGTCAATTACAAAGCCAGAGGAAGGCATTGGGTGCTTGATAGTGGGTGCACTCAACATATGACTGGGGAGTCTTGTATGTTCAAGTCAGTTGATACAAATGAAAATGGTGGCTTTGATTTAATCACCTTCGGCAACAACAAGAAAGGCAAGGTCAAGGGGCTTGGTAAAATTGCTATCTCAAATGACATGAGCATATCAAATGTGTTGCTAGTTGAGAGCCTTGATTTCAATCTTTTGTCAATTGCACAACTTTGTGACCTTGGCTTCAAGTGCATCTTTGGAAGTGATGATGTTGAGGTGGTTAGTGTTGATGGATCAAACTTGATATTCAAATGATTTAGGCATGGTAGCTTATACTTGGTTGATTTGACACTCAATTGACGTCTTCCCTAATTAGCAAATCAAGTTTGCGTTGGTTGTGGCATAGAAGGCTTGGTCATGTTGGAATGAAACAATTGAACAAACTATTGAGGCATGACTTAGTTAGAGGCTTGAAGGATGTCACCTTTGATAAGGATAAACCATGGAGTGCTTGTCAAGCCAGAAAGCAAGTTGGAAATGCACATCCTAAGAAAAGTGAAATGAGCTCATCAAAGGCATTTGAGCTATTGCACATGGATTTATTTGGGCCAACAACATACACTAGCATTGGTGGCAATAAGTATGGATTTGTGATAGTTGATGACTACACTAGATATACTTGGGTGTTCTTTCTCTATGACAAGAGTGATGTTTGTGATCTATTCAAGTCTTTTGTCAAGAGGGTGCAAAATGAGTTTGAAACTACTATCAAGAAGATTAGAAGTGACAATGGTAGTGAATTCAAGAGCACAAGAAATGAGGAATTGTGTGATGATCTTGGCATTAGACATCAATTCTCTCCAACATACACTCCTCAGTCCAATGGTGTAGTTGAAAGGAAGAATAGAACCTTGATTGATATGGCTAGATCAATGCTTAGTGAATACAATGTTAGCCATTCATTTTGGAGTGAAGCTATCAACACGGCTTGCTATTGTAGCAACCGTCTCTATTGCCATGGGAAGCTTGGGAAGACACCGTACGAGCTATTGAATGGAAGAAAGCCCAACATTGCATACTTTAGAGTGTTTGGTTGCAAATGCTACATTCTCAAGAAACGCACTAGATTGAGCAAATTTGAGAAGAAATGTGATGAAGGGTTCTTACTTGGTTATTCCACCACAAGCAAAGCATATAGAGTTTGGAACTTGACAAGTGGCACATTGGAAGAAGTTCATGATGTTGAGTTTGTTGAAACCGAGGGATCTCAAAGTGAAGCTCAAAATCTTGATGATGTGAGAGGAGATAAATTGGCAAATGCAATGAAGAACATGGATGTTGGTGACATAAGGCCAAGGCAAGTTGATGATGATGGTGACATTCACATGATCAATCAAGAAGTGTAAATTGATACAAATCAAGCTAGTACTACTGGCTCTCATGATGATGATCAAAACCAAACTCAAGCAAGTTGAAGCAATCAACTCCCAATTCTCCAACCTACAAGCATAGCAAGGGATCATTCATTGGATCAAGTCATTGGTGGTATTCAAAGTGGTGTGCAAACAAGATCAAGGCTAGCATCCTTTTGTGAGCACTATTCATTTGTCCCTTTTGAAGAACAAAAGAGAATAGAAGATGCATTGAAGGATTCCGATTGGGTAAATGCCATGCATGAAGAATTAAACAACTTCACAAGAAATCAAGTGTGGGAGCTCGTTGAGAGGCCAAAGAACTACAATGTCATTGGAACCAAGTGGGTCTTTAGAAACAAGCAAGATCAAGATGGTGTAGTTATGAGAAACAAAGCAAGATTAGTAGCACAAGGCTACACTCAAGTTGAAGGTCTTGACTTTGGAGAAACATATGCACCGGTTGCAAGATTGGAGGCAATTAGAATATTATTAGCCTATGCTTGTGCCCACAACATCAAGCTCTATCAAATGGATGTGATGAGTGCATTTCTCAATGGATACATCAATGAGTTGGTTTATGTTGAACAACCTCCCGGTTTTGAAGATGACAAGAAACCCAACCATGTTTACAAGCTCAAGAAGGCATTGTATGGTGTAAAGCAAGCACCTAGAGCATGGTATGAGAGATTGAGAGATTTCTTTCTCTCTAAAGGGTTCAAGATGGGAAAGGTTGACACTACCCTCTTCACCAAGAAGCTAGGCAAGGACTTGTTTGTGTTGCAAATATATGTTGATGATATCATCTTTGGATCAACCAATCAAGACTTTTGTGAAGGGTTTGGAAGAATGATGGCAAATGAGTTTGAGATGTCCATGATTGGAGAGCTTAGTTACTTCCTTGGTCTTCAAATCAAGCAAATGAAGAATGGCACTTTTGTAAGTCAAGGAAAGTACATCAAGGACATGATCAAGAAGTTTGGGTTGCAAGAAGCAAAACCAATGAGCACACCTATGGGCACAAATGATCAATTAGGTAGTGATGCAAGTGGCAACATGGTAGATCAAAAGCTATACCAGTCCATGATTAGAAGTTTGCTCTATGTCCGCATCAAGGCCGGATGTAATGTTTAGTGTGTGCAAATGTGCAAGATACCAAGCTTCACCTAGAGTCACTTGAAGGCAACCAAAAGAATATTGAGATATCTCAAGGGCACTCATGATGTTGGATTATGGTATCCCAAGGGGTCTAACTTTGAATTAATTGGATATTCGGACTCTGACTATGGTGGATGCAAGATTGATAGAATGAGCACAAGTGGCACTTGTCAATTGCTAGGAAGATCTCTAGTTTCATGGTCATCAAAGAAACAAAATAGTGTTGCACTATCAACTGCCAAGGCCGAATACATTAGTGCCGGTAGTTGTTGTGCACAATTGTTTTGGATGAAAGCTACCTTTAATGACTTTGGAATCAAATTCAAGAATGTGCCTTTGCTATGTGACAATGAAAGTGCAATCAAGATGACACAAAATCCGGTTCAACATTCAAGAACCAAGCACATTGACATAAGGCACCATTTCATAAGAGATCGTCAACAAAAGGGTGATATTAGCATTGAAAGCATTGACACCAAAGATCAACTAGTCGACATCTTCACAAAGCCACTTGATGAGAAGAGATTTTGCAAGTTGAGGAATGAGTTGAACATACTTGACTTCTCCAACTTGAGATGATTGCACCCCTACATTTATATATGACATGCCCCTCCTCTAACAAAGCAAGGTAAAGTTGGTTGACATAGCATTCATACTTTGCTAAGGACATGATTAGAACATGTAGACATGTTTGCATGACAAGGCTCATTCATGAAAATCAAAAGACTTTGATGTACTATTGCTTCTATGTTTGGTTGATCTAGTGGTAGCATATGACATGTTGGTGAGCTTGCAAGCCTAGTGTTGAATCTAGAATATGAGCTTATGGTGTGTAATTCAACATGGTCAAGATAACCCTTATACTTCATGAGGTGTGAAAAAGCTTGTCCTTGGATCAAACCGAATTACATGTTTTAGGCAAGTGATCTAGATTAAACCATAATTTGACCCTCACATTGATTGACTTAATTCTCAGTAAAATTTGAACCTTTGTGGTCATTGATGACAAAGGGGGAGAGAAACAAAGATAAAGTCAACAAAGGGGAGAGAAACAAAGATAGGGAGAGAAAAGAAGAGAAAACCTTTTAAACTTGAGCACACAAATAGGGGGAGCTAGCTCATGAACCATTTGTTGCATTTGAATGTGCATTAACATAATGAGGTGTTGCATTGCAAGTTTAAATTCACTATTCTTGTTTGGTTGGTGCTTGCTAGAAATAGAACTTGAATGATGCTTTGAATTCTAGCATAGAGTTTTATTCTCATGTGGTATCTAGACATATAATGTGATCTCACGAGGTATCTTGAGTTTTTGATGTATGTCTAGCTACTTTGGTGCTAAGGATGGTATATTGGCAACTCCGATTGGTATCATGCTTCAAAGGTCCATTCTATATACCTTAGCATCATTTTGGTAGTAATAAATCTCCCAAAATTCCAATTCATGCATATGTGCAAACTTGAACCAAACTCATGGAAGCACATATGTAGGGGGAGCTAGTACTACCAAAACCAAAATTGAAATGTTTGTCCAAACCTTGTCTCATGATTAAAATGCATTGGACAAGCAATTCAAGTTCATTATGATTTCATTTCATATCTTTGTGATGGTTGTCATCAATTACCAAAAAGGGGGAGATTGAAAGCCCAAGTTTGGTTTTGGTAATTAATGACACCAAGTTGCTAACGCCTTGTGTTTAAGTGTTTTGAGTTAGGCATAGCAACACATGTGATGAAGGTGCATGGTGGCATGGAAAGGTGGCCACATGATCACAAAGGGATGAAGCATGAAGTGAAGATCATGATGATAGACAAGGAGCAAAGTTATCAAGGCAAAGGTATAATCATAGGGTTTTGCTTTTGCCGGTCTAAGATGAGTAGAGAAGTGATTGACCGGGTTTAGGATAGATAGCCGACTATCAAGAGGGGAAATCACGGTCATCTCTCGAATCAAGTGCTACTAGGTCCATATCTTGAGCATATGCATTAGGATCTAGTAAAGTGCTAACTTGAAACTTTGATAAAAATATTTGTGAAAATGCTAACACACTTGCACAAGTGTTGTGACACTTTGTTGTTGGCACATGGAAGCAAGGGAAGAAGTTGGAGATCGTTTCGTGTAGCGTGTACAGGCCAGACGCGTCCGGTATGAGGTCGGACGTGTCCGAGTTGAGGCACCGGACTCGGAAACAGTTTTCACCTAGAGTCCGGTGTGTTTTGTCTGGAGAGGACGCTTTCTCGGAGAAGCTCTCTGAGTTTGCGTCCGGTGCAAACTCATCTGGAAGAGCTCTCTGAGTTCAGGTCCGTTGCACACCGGACGCGGCCGATGTGACATCGGACACGTCCGGTGCTGTGGCGATTCTGCGAACCTCTCTGAGTTTTCGTCCGGACCCTCTCAAGACCGTCCGGTCCGTTCCAAGTCAAGAGTCCGGTGTCGTGTCTCGTTCAACAGCAACGGCCGGTTTTCGTACGGTCAAGGGCACCGGACGCTGTCCAGGTTCATACCGGACGCGTCCGGTGTGAACTAGGACGCGTCCGGTGTGCCCGACTGCAACACATTGAAAACAGCCAACGGCTAGTTTTTTGTGGGTGCTTATAAATAGTTGATGGCCAGCTTTTGGGGGTTCACTCTTGCACATTTGATTACTTGAGACATACCTTGAGCTAGAGAACACTCTCTCCACTCATCTCCGTGCTTGATTGGTAATTCTATTGAGATTGAGTGAGATTCAAGTGCATTGCTTTGAGAGTTGCATTTAGTGGCACTTGATTCTTGAGTTTGTTGTGGATTTCTTGTTACTCTTGGGTGTTTCCCGACACCCTAGACGGCTTGGAGCAGCGGTGGTGTTGGGCTCGTGATTGGAGATTGTTTCGAGCCTCACCAAGTGATTTGTGAGGGGTTCTTGAGCCTTCCCCACGGGAGATCGCAATTGGCTACTCTAGTGGATTGCTCGTGGATTGGAGGATCCCCATTGTTGATATTTGGTAACGCAATTAGAAAATGATCCGCAAGCGCACGGGTATCGGTGAGCATTTCACCCGGGAGGTTATCCAGAGTTATCGTATTTATATTTTTACCACTGGGAGAAAGGGTGCATCTGACTAACCAAATCTATTGCTACTATCCCTTTAGGCTACAAAGAATGTCTCTCGATATGAGTGATGTATAGAGAAGACTGCAACCGTAGTCTCGTTCTAACCTTGGTAAGGATGATCTACTGTTCTATTGGGGAGGCTCACGGAATTTAGACAACACAAAGGATGTTCGACCCGCACCTATAACCCTACCCGTCCTGCTAACGAGATGTGATCTGCAAAGGTAACTCGGAAATGTCATGTTCCTCGCTACTACCACGGTCCAGCTAGTCAGGGGATATCTATGAGTACCCTAGCCTAAACACCACGTTTATGCTAACAAGTGATTACTCTAATACTCAACTGGAAGAGGATTAAAGTAAACTCATAAGCCAAGGAACAATAAAACAAGAACTTACTAGTATTAGAAGTCGAATTACTGAAGAATCTTAGAAGCAAGCCTCGGGTTAGGAGACTTGATCCCGTAGGTACAACTCGGAGTAGACACCGACAGGCCGACCTTCCTCCGATCCACACCTCCACTCTATCTCTCTCAATCTAGTAGAAACTAGAAGATCTATTTCTACTTTACATTGGTTGCTAAGCCTAAAAAGAAATACTATTTAGAGAAGAGGTTTTCCTTCGAGGGCACCCCTCAATCTCTATGATAATTTCTTGTCTCCTCCAGGGGCCAGAGGGGGTCTCCTTATATAGTCCTCCCCTTCTATGCGTTTTTGGGTCGATAGGCGAGGTGGTACTATGTTATTCTGGATCCAATAGGTCGGTGGAACGTCGTGTGCGAAGAGAGTCCGGAACGGAGTCCAGAGGTGGGCGGGCGCCCAGGTCCTCAGGGCGGGCGCCCTGGGCCTGGCCCCTTTCGGGCTCCGCTTCCTTCCCGTGGCTTCTGGAGTCTTCTAGATGGTAGAAAATTGCGCGGTGGGTTGATATCTCTATGTAATACTGACATGTGGGCCTTTCTTCCTTATTTCCTGATAACCCCCTGTAGAAATAGACAAACACCAAAACTCGTGGAATTCTGTCAGATAAAACCCTAAGTCTAGATGTTGATTGCATTTGGATCCTTTTCTTTATTTATTTGATGATTATATTTGATACTTAAGGACCGTCAACAAACTCCCCCAAGCTTACCTCTTGCTCGTCCCTGAGCAAGGATGAACTCAAGAGTTTCTGCAGTGGTTTCATGTCTTAAAAGTACACACGCATTCAAGCAAGATCTCATCTCTGAGTTAGAATAAACTGTTAAGACTTAAAACTTACTCATTTTACCTTTCACCATGGGGCTTGTAACCGTCACTTGTGTCTTGAGCAGTTAAAAGATAGAACGGTCAAGTCAAGCACCATGTATCTTGTTCTTGATCAGCTATAGCTCTGGAGTTTTTGCAGGTTTTCAAATAAAACTCAGAGATTCCTTGTATGACTCTCTCAGATCTCTCTTTTGTGGTATTTCTGGATCCTTACCAAGGCAGTAATGGTACATGCCTTCTCTCAAAGTATGTGGTATTTTTGGTATGAGGCATAGTGATATTGCCTTCTCTCTCACCCTACTCTAATAAGGTTCTGATATCTGGAGCTCATAGGTGGGAGATAGCTAATACATACTTAGAAGACATTTATTGCATAGTCAAACCATGGATCCAGAGAAACAAGTCAATAAGCCAAATCAAGATGTGCATGTGTGGCGAATGAATGTTGTATGGTAATGATGGTGATAATGATGGTGAAAGTCTAATTCTACTTTTGCTCTTTTGAGGGGAAACATACCTTTCTTGCACTCTGAAGCTTTTTGGGGAGAATGAGATGCTCTATATTTTATTTCCTCTCAGGCGGGTATCTTGTACCCCTAATTCTACTGTCGGACACTTGTCCATTTTTTACCTCTCGTCTCACCTTTTTTTTTCTTTTCTTCCGAGGTTCCGGGCACTTGCCCCTTTTTATTTCCTCGTATATTTTTTTTCTTTTTTTTTAGAGCACTCATCTCCTTAAATAATATAGCAAGTGGTAGTAACCAAGATAACTCGAGCATGTATTTCACAGGGAATAATAGGGATAGGAAAATGTTTTTGGCTATTCTCTCCCGGATTAGGAGTAGAATAATTTTGGGTGAATGTGGAGATGGAAATGAGTGGATATATGTGGATGGTACTTCCAGAGTAGAAGTAGCATGTATGAGTGAACGTGCAAGTGAATCTTGATTTTAACCACATGACAAGCTCCTAAGGGTCTACACAGCTTGACCACACTCAATGCTCATAAGCAGTAAATAGTAAATGTGTGGCTCAAGGTCTAGCAAGCATGTATATATGGCTGTGGTAGGAATTTAAACTCTCATCATACAGGAACTCATCATGCAACATTTTAAAGATTTTCAAAGATAAAATTCTCCAGAATTCTAGCATCTCTAGGAACAGATAAACAGCAGCGCAACCTTCCCATATCATATCCGTTAACGACTTAGACTTTAGATCAAGTACTCTTCCCACAAGTTCAGGTTTAGAGCAGATTTAAATTATAACAGTTATGCCTAAACTTGAGAGAGATTTCAATTTTGAAAACTAGGTACATGGCAAAGCAACTATTTATCATTTCCATGAGAGAGCTTATCATAAGGGTTCATAGCAAACCTTATTTATTTATTTATTTAGCAAACTAAGCAAAGATATATATAAAAGCATAAAATCTTTATTTGGATTTTTATGATTATGCATCTTTTTATTATTTGAGTAAAGTATAAATGCGAGTAGAAACACTTAGCTGGATAAATGGGGGTGCTCTCCCCCAAGCTGGATTTTGACGTAATTTCTTCTGATGTTGGTAGCAGGTGATGGAGGTGTATTTGAATGTCGGCAGCACCCTGACAGTGATTAGGATGTCCTCCGTCTGCTAGTCTTCTTTGATCCTTGAATTCTGTGGAGCTCAAATAGACAACAAAGCTTTGTGGAACTGGTTAAGTGTTAGCATAAATATCTAGCCTTTATCATGTTGAGCCTCCTCAATAAATGTTACTTATTTAGTAGGATCATGCACTTATTATTTTTATATTTTTATTGTAAGATGAAAACTTATTTATTTTATTTTTATGCCACCACAGTGAATGTACTTATGAGTTTTATGCCATGAGCATACTCACATGGGGCTTACTATTTTTTTAACATTTTTATTTTCTTTACAAGATAGCATAAACCTGATTAACTAAGCAAACTATAATTGAATAATTGAAAGGAAAAGGATAACTACCAAGTTTACCTCTGGGCAAGGCGTTCGGTGTTTTTAAGTCCTCTGAACAGGACTCTCCGTTTTCTCAGTCGTCCTGGGATTCGCTGGATGGCGTAGTCGGTGGTTCCAGCGGCGCCTCCTCTTCGTGTATAACTATCTTCTCTTTCTGACTCGGTGCTACGGTCTCCTCAGGACGGTTCTGTTAAATTGTATGTCTTCAGACCTTATCACTTCTCCTTCGTAGTCTACCCATCCGTTCTTGATGATTTGCCTCCTCTGGTTGCGGTTGCGTCGTCTTCTTGTCCTGACCTGCTTAGAGTCTTCAACTATATAGTTAGAATCATTAAAGTAGTGGCGTACCTTCTCAGAGGGGAAGTGCATGTGGACTTCTCCGGTTCCACTATAGATGATGGCATTGATAGTGTTTGAGGAACGGTCTTCAAAGGATGGTGGGTGGATCATACTCGTCTTCTCCCATGTCAATGACCTGAAAATTGTTTGAAGCTGAATGTATCTTGGTTGTAGGGGCATGGTTCCATGCAGGAGCTGATAAGTGACTGCGGCCATTATGTTGTCGTCAGATCCGGTGTCGTAGAGTGTCTTCTAAAAAGAGTATCCATTGTTTGTGCATTCGATTCTTGGAACACCAGGGTCGTCCTTCTTGATCAGGAATGGCGACTTGAGTCGACGATCTTGTCCTCTTTGAACTGCAGTGACCATCTTAGCTGACTCAGTCCACATTTGCTTATTCTTGTTCCTCCTGTTGGTCCTCTTCCTTGGTTCATGTCGGGATTGCTCTGAAATTTGTGTAGTCTTGTTCTTGAAGGAAAGTCTCCTTCTTCCCCTTGATGTAGAAACTGATCTTGGCAGCATTAGCGTAGATGACAGCTCTGGTGTTTGGGAATGGCCTCCCTAAGATGATGGGTGCCCTCTCCTCAGTACCAGTCTCTATCACCATGAAGTCTGCTAGAGCATACAAGGTACCAACTCGGACGCAGAGGTTCTTCAATATTTCCTTTGGGAAACTGAGTGTCCGATCTGCAACCCTGGGCATAATGTTGATGCTGGAGCCAAAGTCGCAGAGTGCTTCTGGGAAGTCCACCATGCCGATGGAGATCGGGATGACAGGGCGTCCTAGATCACCTCTCTGAGTAATTAGGCCTCTGTTGATTCCAACCTTGATGTTGTTGAGGACGGTTGTAGTAATAGTTGTTATTGTTGTTGATGTAGTTCACGTCCTCAAGCATCTCAGGGCAGTGATTGCCTGAGCGTCCAGTATCTCCAGTGTGTTTATGCTCGTAGATCCTAGTTCTTCACTTGGTGGAATCTGGGAGTTGTAAAACTCCTTCATATTATGCTCGAAGTGTTCCTGCTCATAGAGACAAGGTAGAGATCAGATTGATTGACCTAATGGAAAGATAATCTATCTATGTATGTGTCTTTTTTATATCTTCCAAAGATTGAATGTGTAATACTTTAGCTTATATGATTAGGAGTGTGGGATCACGAAGGTAGTACTAAGAACAAAGATTAAAGGACTAAACATGTTGAATTAATTGAGTTGGTTAATTTGGAGTTACAGATCATACATGTTTGTCTCTTTATTTATGTGAATGCTAGAACCAAGGAGAAACTTATAAAAGCGATAGTCAAGTACCTTCAGGTGTTACCTTACTTGAAGAGTGACGGTACAGTATCATCTTGTGGAAGCTTTCCTTTCTTAGAGGTTGTGCATCGTGTTTGTGGCATTCTCCATGAATCATCTCTTATGAGCTACGTCTTCCTTGTGTAAATTGTTAAACTTCATTGTCCCTCTCCTTGTCTCCAATGTGAGTTTATCTCAGGACTTCCCAGGTTGATATTGAAAGTTTTCCTGCAGGGGTTAGTCCGACAAAATATACCAATGCCTACTCAAGCAGTTTTTAGTTCAGTAACAAAACTAGACTCCATGTCTAATCAGATTAAGGGAGGCTATTTAACCTAAGCACCACACTTAATTTAAAGGCCAATAGAAGTATGTACAGTACTTCCAAACTAACACTTACTAGGATAAACAATGGTAGCATGATGGCTTTATAGAGATCTACTTAAGTGGAGATGAAGTAGTGTGATTAGTATTTAACAAATTGAGCATGTCTCAAAGGTAAGGGCAACCAACATAGCAACATGGCAAAGGATGTTTTTATGTGAAGTACTTCCCCAAGCTTGAATTTTGCGAAATTCAAGTTTGGATGAATTTAATTCAATGTTGTATGATGGTTGGTTGGACATACCTTGTGCTTGTCATTCATCCGATCTTCTTGCTCCAATCCTGGAAAGGTTAGTGGCAAGAATACCCGAAGGAATATTTCTACAATTATCTCAATATGCTCAATACACGAGGCAATGTTGCAAATTCATGTTACGATCTAATAGGTGCTTGTTTTAGGACACTAAGCTTGTCCTTGGGAAACCATCAATCAACTCAACGAGATCTGTAATATTTATTATAGAAATATGCATCGACAACCGCCCTTTTAAAGTTTTTATAAATAGAAAGGAAAAGGGGGTTGGAGATCTCAAATGTGGTAAGGATGGAGAGACCAATTGATTGAAGAGATGTTTTATATGAGCAAGGACTGGGTGAGGTATTTATGAAATAACTTCCATGCTCACTGTTGTTTCTCTCATTCTCAAACTCCAAGGATGATTCTTCATGAATGTTTAAAATTCCTCTAGGATTGTCTCTCAAGTTTGTTTTATCTATCCATTCAATGGTGATAGCACATGGATTTTTAATGCCCTCTAGCCATCGATGTTGCTCTTCTCGATCCTCCTTCTTATGCATGGGATGTTTAGAGAGATTCATAGGATTATCGGGAGGTTCAAGAGAAAGAGCATAGTAGAATTTATGCATGGGTTGGATAGCCGAATTATGGGATTGAAATGTTTGGAAATCGGCTATTGAAACTTCCTTTCCTCGTCTGGGAGATGATTCCTTCTCTATCTCTAAGATTTTTTTTATGAAGACTAGTACAAGAAGGATGTCCACGAATGAAGACATACCTTCCTTTACTAATAGATAAAGAAAGAAGGACTCTACCAAAGGTTATATGATTAAGACCAATGTAAAAATATTTAGGAAAAACATGGTCTTGTAGGGCTAGGTCTAAACCAGAATTTATAGAAAGATTAACAGATTCCCTAGGTGTAGCTAAATGTGCATTATCTTCTTGATTAAAAGATAGGACCTCGGCTATAGAAAAGGGTTAGTTTTGACCTATTGCAATCAACTCCGGACACAGATCATAATTAGGGGCAGGACGTGTTGACTCCCATGGTCTATGGCTGGTCTCCGAAGGTGCAAAGAATTTAATAATAGGTATGGAATTTGAGTTATCCATAAAGATAAAAATAAAAAGATAAAATAATAAAAGTATAAAAGTATAATACAAGATAATAGCAAGACTCAAAGTTATCTCAGCAAACCGTCTTTCTCCCCGGTAACGGCGCCAGAAATGCTTGTTGATATTTGGTAACGCAATTAGAAAATGATCCGCAAGCGCACGGATATCGGTGAGCATTTCACCCGGGAGGTTATCCAGAGTTATCGTATTTATATTTTTACCACTGGGAGAAAGGGTGCATCTGACTAACCAAATCTATTGCTACTATCCCTTTAGGCTACAAAGAATGTCTCTCGATATGAGTGATGTATAGAGAAGACTGCAACCGTAGTCTCGTTCTAACCTTGGTAAGGATGATCTACTGTTCTATTGGGGAGGCTCACGGAATCTAGACAACACAAAGGATGTTCGACCCGCACCTATAACCCTACCCGTCCTGCTAACGAGATGTGATCTGCAAAGGTAACTCGGAAATGTCACGTTCCTCGCTACTACCACGGTCCAGCTAGTCAGGGGATATCTATGAGTACCCTAGCCTAAACACCACGTTTACGCTAACAAGTGATTACTCTAATACTCAACCGGAAGAGGATTAAAGTAAACTCATAAACCAAAGAACAATAAAACAAGAACTTACTAGTATTAGAAGTCGAATTACTGAAGAATCTTAGAAGCAAGCCTCGGGTTAGGAGACTTGATCCCGTAGGTACAACTCGGAGTAGACACCGACAGGCCGGCCTTCCTCCGATCCACACCTCCACTCTATCTCTCTCAATCTAGTAGAAACTAGAAGATCTATTTCTACTTTACATTGGTTGCTAAGCCTAAAAAGAAATATTATTTAGAGAAGAGGTTTTCCTTCGAGGGCACCCCTCAATCTCTATGATAATTTCTTGTCTCCTCCAGGGGCCAGAGGGGGTCTCCTTATATAGTCCTCCCCTTCTATGCGTTTTTGGGTCGATAGGCGAGATGGTACTATGTTATTCTGGATCCAATAGGTCGGTGGAACGTCGTGTGCGAAGAGAGTCCGGAACGGAGTCCAGAGGTGGGCGGGCGCCCAGGTCCTCAGGGCGGGCGCCCTGGGCCTGGCCCCTTTCGGGCTCCGCTTCCTTCCCGTGGCTTCTGGAGTCTTCTAGATGGTAGAAAATTGCGCGGTGGGTTGATATCTCTATGTAATCCTGACATGTGGGCCTTTCTTCCTTATTTCCTGATAACCCCCTGCAGAAATAGACAAACACCAAAACTCGTGGAATTCTGTCAGATAAAACCCTAAGTCTAGATGTTGATTGCATTTGGATCCTTTTCTTTATTTATTTGATGATTATATTTGATACTTAAGGACCGTCAACACCCATCTTGTGAGTGGATGTGCGGCACCCGCTTAGGGTTTGGCTTTGGATTGCCAATTGGCTCGTGATCCATCAAGTGGGTGTATCGCCACAACGAGGAGTAGCTTGCCGGGAAGCAAGCGAACCTCAGTAAAAATCTTGTGTCATCTCTTGCCGAGGATTCTCTTGTGATTGTGAGTGATTGATTGTATATATCTCTACTCTACAACATTGGTATAACAATCACTCTCCACTCCTTTACTTATTTGTATACCTTGCTAGTTGTAGCTTGTTTAGTTTAGTCTTCTAGTTTAGGAGTGGAACTAGCCTTCTCTTGTTGTTGTGCTTTAGTGTTTAGCCTTGTACTAGTTTGTATAGGTGGCTTGCATAGCTTAGTTGAGCTAGTGCTAGAATTGCTTCGCCATTTGTTTTACTAATCAACTTGTCTAGTTGAAGTTTGTAGAAAATTTAAATAGGCTATTCACACGATGGAACTCCCTGATGACGTGTGTCATATGGAATCTCGCTTTGGTCTATTTAAAAATAGTGTTAGTTTTGGTGCAAGATATGTGCATGGTTTGCGCCTAATGCACCATAGTCTAAGAAACCATTTTGAAAGCACCTGTTGGTACTTCGGTGAAGAGGCTCAAGTGGAAGCACTGATTGATCTGTTTGGAGATAGTGCTAATCTTGATGCAAGATAGGTGCATGATTTGCAAAGAACATACCATATGCTTAGAAATCAATTTGGACGCACCCAATGGAACTCCTAGATGACGTGTGTCATATGGAATCTTGCTTCGGTCCGTTTGTAGACATTGTAAGTTTCAGTGCAAGATAGGTGCACAGTTTGCGCCTAATGCACCATAGTCTAAGAAACCATTTTGGACGCACTATTTGGTACTCTTGGATGAAGAGGCTCAAGTGGAAGCTTAGTTCGGTCAGTTTAGAGATAGTGCTAATCCTTATGTAAGGTAGGTGCATGGTTTGCATGGAACATACCGTATGCTTGGAAATCAATTTGGATGCACCCGATGGACCTCGTTGATGACGTGTGTCATATGAAATCTCGCTTCGGTCCATTTGGAGACATTGTTAGTTTCGGTGCAAGATAGGTGCAAAGATGGCACCTAATGCACCATAGTCTAAGAAACTATTTTGGACGCACTTGTTGGTACTCCTAGATGAAGGGGCTCAAGCAGTTGCTCCGTTCGGTCTGTTTGGAGATAGTGCTAATCTTGATGCAAAATAGGTGCAAGGTTTGCATGGAACATACCAAATGCTTGGAAATCAATCTGGACGCACATGATGGAACTCCTGGATGATGTGTGTCATACGAAATCTTGCTTCGGTTTATTTGGAGACAGTGTTAGTTTCGGTGCAAGATAGGTGCAAGGTTTGCACATAATGCAGCATAGGCTAAGAAACCATTTTGGACGCACCCGATGGTACTCCTAGGGAAAAGGCTCAAGTGAAACCTCACTTTGGTCTATTTGGAGATAGTGCTAATCTTGATGCAAGATAGATGCACGGTCTGCGTGAAACGTACCATATGCTTAGAAATTAATTTGGACACATCCGATAGAACTCCTTGATAACGTGTGTCATATGGAATCTTGCTTTGGTGTGCTTAGAGACAGTATTGGTTTCGGTGCAAAATATGTGCATGGTTTGTGCCTAATGCACCAAAGTCTAAGAAACCATTTTGGAAGCACCTGTTGGTACTCCTAGGTGAAGAGGCTCAAGTGGACGCTCGGTTCGGTCTGTTTAGAAATAGTGCTAATCTTGATGCAAGATAGGTGCACGATTTGCATGGAACATACCATATGCTCAGAAATCAATTTGGACACACCAGATGGAACTCCTAGATGACAAACTTGTCTAGTTGAAGTTTGTAGAAAATTTAAATAGGCTATTCACCCCCCTCTAGCCATTTGGACCTTTCAGTGTGTCATATGGAATCTTGCTTCGGTTCGTTTAGAGACTGTTAGTTTTGGTAGAAGATATGTGCACGGTTTACGCCTAATGCACCATAGGCTAAGAAACCATTTTAGACGCACCCGATGGTACTCGTAGTTGAAGAGGCTCAAGTGGAGGCTCGATTTGGTCTGTTCGGATATAGTGATAATCTTGATGCAAGATAGTTGCACAGTTTGCATGGAATGTACCATATGTTATGAAATCAATTTGGACGCACCCAATGGAACTCCTAGATGATGTGTGTCATATGGAATCTTGCTTCGGTCTATTTGGAGACAATGTTAGTTTTGGTGCAAGATAGGTGCATAGTTTGTGCCTAATGCACCATAGTCTAAGAAACCATTTTGGAAGCACCTGTTGGTACTCCTAGGTGAAGAGGCTCAAGTGGAGGCTCGGTTCGGTCTGTTTAGAGATAGTGCTAATCTTGATGCAAGATAGGTGCACGATTTGCGTGGAACATACCATATGCTCAGAAATCAATTTGGACGCATCAGATGGAACTCCTAGATGACATGTGTCATATGGAATCTCACTTCGATCCATTTAGAGACAGTGTTAGTTTTGATGCAAGATAGGTGCACGGTTTGCACCTAATGCACCATAGGATAAGAAACCATTTTTGACGCACCCGATGGTACTCCTAGGTCAAGGGGCTCAAGTGAAAGCTTGGATTGGTCTGTTTGGAGATAGTGCTAATCTTGTTGCAAGATAGATGCACGGTTTGCATGGAACATATGATATGCTTAGAAATCAATTAGGACGCACCTCATATAACTCCATGATGATGTGTGTCATATGGAATCTTGCTTCGTTTCGTTTAGAGACAGTGTTAGTTTTGGTAGAAGATATGTGCACGGTTTACGCCTAATGCACCATAGGCTAAGGAACCATTTTAGACGCACCTGATGGTACTCATAGTTGAAGTGGCTCAAGTGGAGGCTCGATTTGGTCTGCTCAGATATACTGCTAATCTTGATCCAAGATAGTTGCAAAGTTTGCATGGAACGTACCATATGTTAAGAAATCAATTTGGACGCACCCAATGGAACTCCTAGATGACGTGTGTCATATGGAATCTCGCTTCGGTCTGTTTGGAGACAATGTTAGTTTCGGTGCAAGATAGGTGCATAGTTTGTGCCTAATGCACCATAGTCTGAGAAACCATTTTTGACACACCTGTTTGTACTCTTAGATGAAGAGGCTCAAGTGCCAGCTCGGTTCAGTTTGTTTGGAGATATTGCTAATCTTGATGCGAGATAGGTGCATGGTTTGCATGGAACATACCATATGCATGGAAATCAATTTGGATGCACCCGATGGAACTCCCTGATGACGTGTGTCATATGGAATCTCGCTTTGGTCTATTTAAAAATAGTGTTAGTTTTGGTGCAAGATATGTGCATGGTTTGCGCCTAATGCACCATAGTCTAAGAAACTATTTTCAAAGCACATGTTGGTACTTCGGTGAAGAGGCTCAAGTGGAAGCTCGGTTTGATCTGTTTGGAGATAGTGCTAAGCTTGATGCAAGATAGGTGCACGATTTGCATGGAACATACCATATGCTCAGAAATCAATTTGGACACACCAGATGGAACTCCTAGATGACAAACTTGTCTAGTTGAAGTTTGTAGAAAATTTAAATAGGCTATTCACCCCCTCTAGCCATTTGGACCTTTCAGTGTGTCATATGGAATCTTGCTTCGGTTCGTTTAGAGTCTGTTAGTTTTGGTAGAAGATATGTGCACGGTTTACGCCTAATGCACCATAGGCTAAGAAACCATTTTAGACGCACCCGATGGTACTCGTAGTTGAAGAGGCTCAAGTGGAGGCTCGATTTGGTCTGTTCGGATATATTGCTAATCTTGATGCAAGATAGTTGCACAGTTTCATGGAATGTACCATATGTTATGAAATCAATTTGGACGCACCCAATGGAACTCCTAGATGATGTGTGTCATATGGAATCTTGCTTCGGTCTATTTGGAGACAATGTTAGTTTTGGTGCAAGATAGGTGCATAGTTTGTGCCTAAAGCACCATAGTCTAAGAAACCATTTTTGACGCACCTGTTTGTACTCTTAGATGAAGAGACTCAAGCGGAAGCGCGGTTCGGTCTGTTTGGAGATAGTGCTAATCTTGATGCAAGATAGGTGCACGGTTTGCATGGAACATACCACATGCTTGGAAATCACTTTGGATGCACCCGATGGAACTCCTTGATGACATGTGTCATATGGAATCTCGCTTTGGTCTGTTTAGAAACAGTGTTAGTTTCGGTGCAAGATATGTGCATAGTTTGCGCCTAGTGCACCATAGTCTAAGAAACCATTTTGAAAGAACCTGTTGGTATTCAATGAAGAGGCTCAAGTGGAAGCTCGGTTTGATCTGTTTGGAGATAGTGCTAAGCTTGTTGCAAGATAGGTGCATGATTTGCAAAGAACATACCATATGCTTAGAAATCAATTTGGACACACCCAATGGAACTCCTAGATGACGTGTGTCATATGGAATCTTGCGTCGGTCCGTTTGTAGACATTCTAAGTTTCAGTGCAAGATAGGTGCACAGTTTGCGCCTAATGCACCATAGTCTAAGAAACCATTTTGAAAGCCTGTTGGTACTTTGGTGAAGAGGCTCAAGTGGAAGCTCGGTTTGATCTGTTTGGAGATAGTGCTAATCTTGATGCAAGATAGATGCATGATTTGCAAAGAACATTCCATATGCTTAGAAATCAATTTGGACGCACCCAATGGAACTCCTAGATGACGTGTGTCATATGGAATCTCGCTTCGGTCTGTTTGTAGACATTGTAAGTTTCGGTGCAAGATAGGTGCACAGTTTGCGCCTAATGCACCATAGTCTAAGAAACAATTTTGGACGCACTATTTGGTACTCTTGGATGAAGAGGCTCAAGTGGAAGCTTGGTTCGGTCAGTTTGGAGATAGTGCTAATCCTTATGCAAGGTAGGTGCATGGTTTGCATGGAACATACCATATGCTTGGAAATTAATTTGGATGCACCCGATGGACCTCCTTGATGACGTGTGTCATATGAAATCTCGCTTCGGTCCATTTGGAGACATTGTTAGTTTCGGTGCAAGATAGGTGCACAGTTGGCACCTAATGCACCATAGTCTAAGAAACCATTTTGGACGCACTTGTTGGTACTCCTAGGTGAAGGGGCTCAAGTGGGTGCTCGGTTCGGTCTCTTTGGAGATAGTGCTAATCTTGATGCAAGATAGGTGCAAGGTTTGTAGGGAACATATACCAAATGCTTGGAAATCAATCTGGACACACATGATGGAACTCCTAGATGACGTGTGTCATACGAAATCTTGCTTCGATCTTTCTGGAGACAGTGTTAGTTTCGGTGCAAGATAGGTGCAAGGTTTGCACATAATGCAACATAGGCTAAGAAACCATTTTGGACACACTCATGGTACTCCTAGGGAAAAGGCTCAAGTGAAAGCTCAGTTTGGTCTATTTGGAGATAGTGCTAATCTTGATGCAAGATAGATGCACGGTCTGCGTGGAACGTAC
Organism: Sorghum bicolor; assembly: GCF_000003195.3. Classification (NCBI taxonomy): domain Eukaryota; kingdom Viridiplantae; phylum Streptophyta; class Magnoliopsida; order Poales; family Poaceae; genus Sorghum; species Sorghum bicolor. Next base: position 33,993,695 of record NC_012872.2, on the reverse strand, counting down.
CATATGCTTAGAAATTAATTCGGACACATCCGATAGAACTCCTTGATGACGTGTGTCATATGGAATCTTGCTTTGGTGTGCTTAGAGACAGTATTAGTTTCGGTGCAAGATAAGTGCACGGTTTGCACCTAATGCACCAAAGTCTAAGAAACCATTTTGGAAGCACCTGTTGGTACTCCTAGGTGAAGAGGCTCAAGTGGAGGCTCGGTTCGGTCTGTTTAGAGATAGTGCTAATCTTGATGCAAGATAGGTGCATGATTTGCATTGAACATACCATATGCTCAGAAATCAATTTGGACACAACAGATGGAACTCCTAGATGACATGTGTCATATGGAATCTCACTTCGGTCCGTTTAGAGACAGTGTTAGTTTCGGTGCAAGATAGGTGCACGGTTTGCACCTAATGCACCATAGGATAAGAAACCATTTTTGACGCACCCGATGGTACTCCTAGGTCAAGGGGCTCAAGTGAATGCTTGGTTTGGTCTCTTTAGAGATAGTGCTAATCTTGATGCAAGATAGATGCACGGTTTGCATGGAACATATGATATGCTCAGAAATCAGTTAGGACGCACCTGATTTAACTCCATGATGATGTGTGTCATATGGAATCTTGCTTCGTTTCGTTTAGATACAGTGTTAGTTTTGGTAGAAGATATGTGCACGGTTTACGCCTAATATACCATAGGCTAAGAAACCATTTTAGACGCACCCGATGGTACTCATAGTTGAAGTGGCTCAAGTGGAGGCTCGATTTGGTCTGTTTGGATATACTACTAATCTTGATGCAGGATAGTTGCAAAGTTTGCATGGAACGTACCATATGTTAAGAAATTAATTTGGACGCACCCAATGGAACTCCTAGATGACGTGTGTCATATGGAATCTCGATTCGGTCTGTTTATAGACAATTTTAGTTTCGATGCAAGATAGAAGCATAGTTTGTGCCTAATGCACCATAGTCTAAGAAACCATTTTTGACGCACCTGTTTGTACTCTTAGATGAAGAGGCTCAAGTGGAAGCTCGGTTCGGTCTATTTGGAGATAGTGCTAATCTTGATGCGAGATAGGTGCATGGTTTGCATGGAACATACCATATGCTTGGAAAATCAATTTGGATGCACCTGATGGAACTCCCTGATGACGTGTGTCATATGGAATCTCGCTTTGGTCTATTTAAAAATAGTGTTAGTTTTGGTGCAAGATATGTGCATGGTTTGCGCCTAATGCACCATAGTCTAAGAAACCATTTTGAAAGCACCTGCTGGTACTTCGGTGAAGAGGCTCAAGTGGAAGCTCAGTTTGATCTGTTTGGAGATAGTGCTAATCTTGATGCAAGATAGGTGCATGATTTGCAAAGAACATACCATATGCTTAGAAATCAATTTGGACGCACCCAATGGAACTCCTAGATGACGTGTGTCATATGGAATCTTGCTTTGCTCCGTTTGTAGACATAGTAAGTTTCAGTGCAAGATAGGTGCACAATTTGCGCCTAATGCACCATAGTCTAAGAAACCATTTTGGACGCACTATTTGGTACTCTTGGCTGAAGAGGCTCAAGTGGAAGCTTAGTTCGGTCAGTTTAGAGATAGTGCTAATCCTTATGCAAGGTAGGTGCATGGTTTGCCTGGAACATACCATATGCTTTGAAATCAATTTGGATGCACCCGATGGACCTCCTTGATGACGTGTGTCATATGAAATCTCGCTTCGGTCCATTTGGAGACATTGTTAGTTTCGGTGCAAGATAGGTGCACAGTTGGAACCTAATGCACCATAGTCTAAGAAACCATTTTGGACGCACTTGTTGGTACTCCTAGGTGAAGGGGCTCAAGCGGGTGCTTGGTTCTGTCTATTTGGAGATAGTGCTAATCTTGATGCAAGATAGGTGCAAGGTTTGCATGGAACATACCAAATGCTTGGAAATCAATCTGGACGCACATGATGGAACTCCTAGATGACGAGTGTCATACGAAATCTTGCTTCGGTCTATTTGGAGACATTGTTAGTTTTGGTGCAAGTTAGGTGCAAGGTTTGCACATAATGCAGCATAGGCTAAGAAACCATTTTGGACGCACCCGATGGTACTCCTAGGGAAAAGGCTCAAGTGAACGCTCAGTTTGGTCTATTTGGAGATAGTGCTAATCTTGATGCAAGATTGATGCACGACGCATGGAACGTACCATATGCTTAGAAATTAATTTGGACACATCCGATAGAACTGCTTGATGATGTGTGTCATATGGAATCTAGCTTTGGTGTGCTTAGAGATAGTATTAGTTTTGGTGCAAGATATGTGCACGGTTTGCGCCTATTGCACCATAGTCTAAGAAACCATTTTGAAAGCACCTGTTGGTACTTCAGTGAAGAGGCTCAAGTGGAAGCTCGGTTTGATCTGTTTGGAGATAGTGCTAAGCTTGTTGCAAGATAGGTGCATGATTTGCAAAGAACATACCATATGCTTAGAAATCAATTTGGACACACCCAATGGAACTCCTAGATGACGTGTGTCATATGGAATCTTGCGTCGGTCCATTTGTAGACATTCTAAGTTTCAATGCAAGATAGGTGCACAGTTTGCGCCTAATGCACCATAGTCTAAGAAACCATTTTGAAAGCCTGTTGGTACTTTGGTGAAGAGGCTCAAGTGGAAGCTCGGTTTGATCTGTTTGGAGATAGTGCTAATCTTGATGCAAGATAGATGCATGATTTGCAAAGAACATTCCATATGCTTAGAAATCAATTTGGACGCACCCAATGGAACTCCTAGATGACGTGTGTCATATGGAATCTCGCTTCGGTCTGTTTGTAGACATTGTAAGTTTCGGTGCAAGATAGGTGCACAGTTTGCGCCTAATGCACCATAGTCTAAGAAACAATTTTGGACGCACTATTTGGTACTCTTGGATGAGGAGGCTCAAGTGGAAGCTTGGTTCGGTCAGTTTGGAGATAGTGCTAATCCTTATGCAAGGTAGGTGCATGGTTTGCATGGAACATACCATATGCTTGGAAATTAATTTGGATGCACCCGATGGACCTCCTTGATGACGTGTGTCATATGAAATCTCGCTTCGGTCCATTTGGAGACATTGTTAGTTTCGGTGCAAGATAGGTGCACAGTTGGCACCTAATGCACCATAGTCTAAGAAACCATTTTGGACGCACTTGTTGGTACTCCTAGGTGAAGGGGCTCAAGTGGGTGCTCGGTTCGGTCTCTTTGGAGATAGTGCTAATCTTGATGCAAGATAGGTGCAAGGTTTGTAGGGAACATATACCAAATGCTTGGAAATCAATCTGGACACACATGATGGAACTCCTAGATGACGTGTGTCATACGAAATCTTGCTTCGATCTTTTTGGAGACAGTGTTAGTTTCGGTGCAAGATAGGTGCAAGGTTTGCACATAATGCAACATAGGCTAAGAAACCATTTTGGACACACTCATGGTACTCCTACGGAAAAGGCTCAAGTGAAAGCTCAGTTTGGTCTATTTGGAGATAGTGCTAATCTTGATGCAAGATAGATGCACGGTCTGCGTGGAACGTACCATATGCTTAGAAATTAATTTGGACACATCCGATAGAACTCCTTGATGACGTGTGTCATATGGAATCTTGCTTTGGTGTGCTTAGAGACAGTATTAGTTTCGGTGCAAGATAAGTGCACGGTTTGCGCCTAATGCACCAAAGTCTAAGAAACCATTTTGGAAGCACCTGTTGGTACTCCTAGGTGAAGAGGCTCACGTGGAGGCTCGGTTCGGTCTGTTTAGAGATAGTGCTAATCTTGATGCAAGATAGGTGCATGATTTGCATGGAACATACCATATGCTCAGAAATCAATTTGGACACAACAAATGGAACTCCTAGATGACATGTGTCATATGGAATCTCACTTCGGTCCGTTTAGAGACAGTGTAAGTTTCGGTGCAAGATAGGTGCACGGTTTGCACCTAATGCACCATAGGATAAGAAACCATTTTTGACACCCGATGGTACTCCTAGGTCAAGGGGCTCAAGTGAATGCTTGGTTTGGTCTATTTAGAGATAGTGCTAATCTTGATGCAAGATAGATGCACGGTTTGCATGGAACATATGATATGCTCAGAAATCAGTTAGGACGCACCTGATTTAACTCCATGATGATGTGTGTCATATGGAATCTTGCTTCGTTTCGTTTAGATACAGTGTTAGTTTTGGTAGAAGATATGTGCACGGTTTACGCCTAATATACCATAGGCTAAGAAACCATTTTAGACGCACCCGATGGTACTCATAGTTGAAGTGGCTCAAGTGGAGGCTCAATTTGGTCTGTTTGGATATACTACTAATCTTGATGCAGGATAGTTGTAAAGTTTGCATGGAACGTACCATATGTTAAGAAATCAATTTGGACGCACCCAATGGAACTCCTAGATGACGTGTGTCATATGGAATCTCGATTCGGTCTGTTTATAGACAATTTTAGTTTCGATGCAAGATAGAAGCATAGTTTGTGCCTAATGCACCATAGTCTAAGAAACCATTTTTGACGCACCTGTTTGTACTCTTAGATGAAGAGGCTCAAGTGGAAGCTCGGTTCGGTCTGTTTGGAGATAGTGCTAATCTTGATGCGAGATAGGTGCATGGTTTGCATGGAACATACCATATGCTTAGAAAATCAATTTGGATGCACCTGATGGAACTCCCTGATGACGTGTGTCATATGGAATCTCGCTTTGGTCTATTTAAAAATAGTGTTAGTTTTGGTGCAAGATATGTGCATGGTTTGCGCCTAATGCACCATAGTCTAAGAAACTATTTTGAAAGCACCTGTTGGTACTTCGGTGAAGAGGCTCAAGTGGAAGCTCGGATTGATCTGTTTGGAGATAGTGCTAATCTTGATGCAAGATAGGTGCATGATTTGCAAAGAACATACCATATGCTTAGAAATCAATTTGGACGCACCCAATGGAACTCCTAGATGACGTGTGTCATATGGAATCTTGCTTCGGTCCGTTTGTAGACATTGTAAGTTTCAGTGCAAGATAGGTGCACAGTTTGCGCCTAATGCACCATAGTCTAAGAAACCATTTTGGACGCACTATTTGGTACTCTTGGATGAAGAGGCTCAAGTGGAAGCTTAGTTCGGTCAGTTTAGAGATAGTGCTAATCCTTATGCAAGGTAGGTGCATGGTTTGCATGGAACATACCATATGCTTGGAAATCAATTTGGATGCACCCGATGGACCTCGTTGATGACGTGTGTCATATGAAATCTCGCTTCGGTCCATTTGAGACATTGTTAGTTTCGGTGCAAGATAGGTGCAAAGTTGGCACCTAATGCACCGTAGTCTAAGAAACTATTTTGGATGCACTTGTTGGTACTCCTAGGTGAAGGGGCTCAAGTGGTTGCTCGGTTCGGTCTGTTTGGAGATAGTGCTAATCTTGATGCAAAATAGGTGCAAGGTTTGCATGGAACATACCAAATGCTTGGAAATCAATCTGGACGCACATGATGGAACTCCTAGATGATGTGTGTCATACGAAATCTTGCTTCGGTTTATTTGGAGACAGTGTTAGTTTCGGTGCAAGATAGGTGCAAGGTTTGCACATAATGCAGCATAGGCTAAGAAACCATTTTGGACGCACCCGATGGTACTCCTAGGGAAAAGGCTCAAGTGAAACCTCACTTTGGTCTATTTGGAGATAGTGCTAATCTTGATGCAAGATAGATGCACGGTCTGCGTGAAACATACCATATGCTTAGAAATTAATTTGGACACATCCAATAGAACTGCTTGATGACGTGTGTCATATGGAATCTTGCTTTGGTGTGCTTAGAGACAGTATTGGTTCCGGTGCAAAATATGTGCATGGTTTGTGCCTAATGCACCAAAGTCTAAGAAACCATTTTGGAAGCACCTGTTGGTACTCCTAGGTGAAGAGGCTCAAGTGGACGCTCGGTTCGGTCTGTTTAGAAATAGTGCTAATCTTGATGCAAGATAGGTGCACGATTTGCATGGAACATACCATATGCTCAGAAATCAATTTGGACACACCAGATGGAACTCCTAGATGACAAACTTGTCTAGTTGAAGTTTGTAGAAAATTTAAATAGGCTATTCACCCCCCTCTAGCCATTTGGACCTTTCAGTGTGTCATATGGAATCTTGCTTCGGTTCGTTTAGAGACAGTTAGTTTTGGTAGAAGATATGTGCACGGTTTACGCCTAATGCACCATAGGCTAAGAAACCATTTTAGACGCACCCGATGGTACTCGTAGTTGAAGAGGCTCAAGTGGAGGCTCGATTTGGTCTGTTCGGATATAGTGCTCATCTTGATGCAAGATAGTTGCACAGTTTGCATGGAATGTACCATATGTTATGAAATCAATTTGGACGCACCCAATGGAACTCCTAGATGATGTGTGTCATATGGAATCTTGCTTCGGTCTATTTGGAGACAATGTTAGTTTTGGTGCAAGATAGGTGCATAGTTTGTGCCTAATGCACCATAGTCTAAGAAACCATTTTTGACGCACCTGTTTGTACTCTTAGATGAAGAGGCTCAAGTGGAAGCTCGGTTCGGTCTGTTTGGAGATAGTGCTAATCTTGATGCAAGATAGGTGCACGGTTTGCATGGAACATACCACATGCTTGGAAATCAATTTGGATGCACCCGATGGAACTCCTTGATGACATGTGTCATATGGAATCTCGCTTTGGTCTGTTTAGAAACAGTGTTAGTTTCGGTGCAAGATATGTGCATAGTTTGCGCCTAGTGCACCATAGTCTAAGAAACCATTTTGAAAGCACCTGTTGGTACTTCGGTAAAGAGGCTCAAGTGGAAGCTCGGTTTGATCTGTTTGGAGATAGTGCTAAGCTTGTTGCAAGATAGGTGCATGATTTGCAAAGAACATACCATATGCTTAGAAATCAATTTGGACACACCCAATGGAACTCCTAGATAACGTGTGTCATATGGAATCTTGCTTCGGTCCGTTTGTAGACATTCTAAGTTTTAGTGCAAGATAGGTGCACAGTTTGCGCCTAATGCACCATAGTCTAAGAAACCATTTTGAAAGCCTGTTGGTACTTTGGTGAAGAGGCTCAAGTGGAAGCTCGGTTTGATCTGTTTGGAGATAGTGCTAATCTTGATGCAAGATAGATGCATGATTTGCAAAGAACATTCCATATGCTTAGAAATCAATTTGGACGCACCCAATGGAACTCCTAGATGACGTGTGTCATATGGAATCTCGCTTCGGTCTGGTTGTAGACATTGTAAGTTTCGGTGCAAGATAGGTGCACAGTTTGCGCCTAATGCACCATAGTCTAAGAAACAATTTTGGACGCACTATTTGGTACTCTTGGATGAAGAGGCTCAAGTGGAAGCTTGGTTCGGTCAGTTTGGAGATAGTGCTAATCCTTATGCAAGGTAGGTGCATGGTTTGCATGGAACATACCATATGCTTGGAAATTAATTTGGATGCACCCGATGGACCTCCTTGATGACGTGTGTCATATGAAATCTCGCTTCGGTCCATTTGGAGACATTGTTAGTTTCGGTGCAAGATAGGTGCACAGTTGGCACCTAATGCACCATAGTCTAAGAAACCATTTTGGACGCACTTGTTGGTACTCCTAGGTGAAGGGGCTCAAGTGGGTGCTCGGTTCGGTCTCTTTGGAGATAGTGCTAATCTTGATGCAAGATAGGTGCAAGGTTTGTAGGGAACATATACCAAATGCTTGGAAATCAATCTGGACACACATGATGGAACTCCTAGATGACGTGTGTCATACGAAATCTTGCTTCGATTATTTTGTAGACAGTGTTAGTTTCGGTGCAAGATAGGTGCAAGGTTTGCACACAATGTAGCATCGGCTAAGAAACCATTTTGGACACACTCATGGTACTCCTAGGGAAAAGGCTCAAGTGAAAGCTCAGTTTGGTCTATTTGGAGATAGTGCTAATCTTGATGCAAGATAGATGCACGGTCTGCGTGGAACGTACCATATGCTTAGAAATTAATTTGGACACATCCGATAGAACTCCTTGATGACGTGTGTCATATGGAATCTTGCTTTGGTGTGCTTAGAGACAGTATTAGTTTCAGTGCAAGATATTTGCACGGTTTGCGCCTAATGCACCAAAGTCTAAGAAACCATTTTGGAAGCACCTGTTGGTACTCCTAGGTGAAGAGGCTCAAGTGGAGGCTCGGTTCGGTCTGTTTAGAGATAGTGCTAATCTTGATGCAAGATAGGTGCATGATTTGCATGGAACATACCATATGCTCAGAAATCAATTTGGACACAACAGATGGAACTCCTAGATGACATGTGTCATATGGAATCTCACTTCGGTCCGTTTAGAGACAGTGTTAGTTTCGGTGCAAGATAGGTGCACGGTTTGCACCTAATGCACCATAGGATAAGAAACCATTTTTGACGCACCCGATGGTACTCCTAGGTCAAGGGGCTCAAGTGAATGCTTGGTTTGGTCTATTTAGAGATAGTGCTAATCTTGATGCAAGATAGATGCACGGTTTGCATGGAACATATGATATGCTCATAAATCAGTTAGGACGCACCTGATTTAACTCCATGATGATGTGTGTCATATGGAATCTTGCTTCGTTTCGTTTAGATACAGTGTTAGTTTTGGTAGAAGATATGTGCACGGTTTACGCCTAATATACCATAGACTAAGAAACCATTTTAGACGCACCCGATGGTACTCATAGTTGAAGTGGCTCAAGTGGAGGCTCAATTTGGTATGTTTGGATATACTACTAATCTTGATGCAAGATAGTTGCAAAGTTTGCATGGAACGTACCATATGTTAAGAAATCAATTTGGACGCACCCAATGGAACTCCGAGATGACGTGTGTCATATGGAATCTCGATTCGGTCTGTTTATAGACAATTTTAGTTTCGTTGCAAGATAGAAGCATAGTTTGTGCCTAATGCACCATAGTCTAAGAAACCATTTTTGACGCACCTGTTTGTACTCTTAGATGAAGAGGCTCAAGTGGAAGCTCGGTTCGGTCTGTTTGGAGATAGTGCTAATCTTGATGCGAGATAGGTGCATGGTTTGCATGGAACATACCATATGTTAAGAAAACAATTTGGATGCACCCAATGGAACTCCTAGATGACGTGTGTCATATGTAATCTCGCTTCGGTCAGTTTGGAGACAATGTTAGTTTCGGTGCAAGATAGGTGCATAGTTTGTGCCTAATGCACCATAGTCTAAGAAACCATTTTTGACGCACATGTTTGTACTCCTAGATGAAGAGGCTCAAGTGGAAGCTCGGTTCGATCTGTTTGGAGATAGTGCTAATCTTGATGCAAGATAGGTGCACGATTTGCATGGAACATACCATATGCTTGGAAATCAATTTGGATGCACCCGATGGAACTCCTTGATGACGTGTGTCATATGTGAATGAGCATCTAGGCCCCTAATGATTTCGGTGATTAATGACAATGTTGATTACTGTGACTAACGTGTGTTTTGCAGAGGCAAAGTCATTAGTGAGGTCATGGTAATAGGTACTCAATGAACAAGGACGTACATGCCTACTTAATAGTGGAAATCGTTTCGGTTTTCAAAGGATGGATGGACATCGTCAAGACTAGACTAGGTCTAAGTGACATATGGTGAAGAAGGGCACTTAGAGTAGTTTAGGACTTTGTTTTCCTTTGACCATACTATTAAGAGGGGCTTTGATATAGTAGCTTGACTTAGGTAAGGCTTTAGGTTTAGGTGTGGTGCACACTTGGTAAACCTAGCACTAGGCAGCTCACAGATAGTCCTTAGATCGAGAGGAACCAACTTCGTTTTGGAACGATCGCGTTTCGACGAAGTTAGGGTGCCTAAGTAGGCACCGGACGCTGCACCGGACGCTTTGTGAATGCGTCCGGTGAGGTCCTTAGCCGTTGGAGAGCTTCGGTGCCTAGGGTTAGGCACAGGACGCTGGCACCGGACTCACCGGGCAGCGTCCGGTCCCATACCCAGGGAGGTTGTAAACCTGCCCCGAGCACCGGACGCTAGCACCGGACGCACCTGGTAGCGTCCGGTCTTAAACTCAAGGAGCTTGTAAAACTCCCCGGAGCACCAGACGGTGCCACCGGACGCTGGGAAGTAGCGTCCAGTGACCTGTCAGACACAGGTACAGTTAGCCGTTGGATGTCACCGGACGCTCGGTGCAGAGCGTCCGGTGCAACATCAACAGCGTCCGGTGACCCCGTTTTTAGTGGAAAACGGTTGGTTGACCTTTGGACTTCGTGGGGTGTATTTATACTCCTCCACATTGTCCATGAGATCTCTCTTGCCCATTTGAACATCAGAGAAACTTGTTGTGGAGCAAGACAGTAGCAAGAGCCTAGAGAGGATTGAGATTTGAGTGATTTCTTGTGAGAATCCTTCTCTAGTTGAATTCCAAGAGTCAAGTGTGCATCCACCACTCTCTAGTGCCTTGTTTGGATCAAGTGAGAGTTCTTTGCTTGTTACTCTTGGTGATCGTCATCACCTAGATGGTTCGGTGGTGATTGGAGGCACGGAGACCGCCCAGAGTTCTTGTGGGTGGCTCGTGTCAAGCTTGTGAGCGGTTTTGGGCGATTCACCGCGACGGAGTGTCAAAGAATCAGCTCGTAGAGAGCACTTGGTCCTTGCGTGGACCAAGGGGGAGCAAGACCCTTGCGCGGGTGCTCCAACGAGGACTAGTGGAGAGTGGCGACTCTCCGATACCTCGGCAAAACATCGCCGAGCACTTTCTTCCACTACTCCTTTACCTTCTAGCATTTACTTTGTGCTTTTACATTCTTAGAATTGCCATCCTAGAATAGGATTGGAACTAGGTTGCAAAACTTTTATCCGGTAGCTCTCAAGTCACACTAGGCACAAGGGGTTGAATTGGAGCTTATAGGTTGCTTAAATTTTTAGAGAAGCCCAATTCACCCCCCCTCTTGGGCATCTTGATCCTTTCAATTGGTATCGGATCCTAGTGCTCTTTATTTAGGCTTCACCGCCTAGAGAAAGATGTCTAACGGGGATGGACCGCAACCCATGTTCGATGGGGATGACTTCCCGTATTGGAAAATACGGATGGTGTCATACCTTGAGGCATGTGACTCAAAGTGCCTAAAAGCCGCGACCGAAGGGTTTACCCCTCCGACAAAAGACGCCGTTCTTACTCCACAAGAACAAGAAAATGAAAAGTGGAATGCAAAGGCCAAAAACCACATCTTTAGAGGCCTTTGCAAAGAGGTGTTCAACCGCGTTCGGAACCACAAAACCGCCCATGCTCTATGGAAGGAACTTTGTGCGCTTCATGAGGGATCAAAGAGTGAACGCGAGGAACGCTATCACCTTGTGATGAACAAGCTTAATACATTTGAGATGCTTTCTAAAGAAAATGCTAATGAAATGTATTCTCGCTTGAATGTGATTGTAGAGGAGCTTAATGGACTTGGGCTCACTCAAATGAGTGCGGCGGATGTCGCAAGAAAGATACTATGTGTGCTTCCCATTGAGAAATATGGGCACATAGTAACCGTGCTTCATCAAGGCGATCTCTCCGCCGCTACACCAATGGCCATATTGGGGAAGATCAATGCTCATGAGATGTATATGCACATGAACCCCCAAGATGGCTCCTCATCAACCAAGAAGGAGAAGGACTTGGCCCTCAAAGCTTCTCACAAGGGCAAAGCCAAGAAGATTGAAGTTGAGTCATCAACTTCAAGTGATGATGATGCATCCATTGCCCTCTTGGTGAGAAGAACTACCAAGATGTTGAAGAAGCTCAATAAGAATGGAGTAAACTTTGACTCCAAGAAGAAGAAGTTCTTCACAAGTAGCAAGAGAAAGCCCATCTCTGAGATGGATTGCTACAATTGTGGTGAACTTGGTCATCTTGCTCATCAATGTCCAAAGCCCAAAAAGGACAAGTACAAGAAGAAAAACAAAGAGCAAGATGATTCAAGTGATGATGAGAAGAATGACAAGAAGCCATACAAGAAGAAAGGTGGCAAGAAGGAGTACCACAAGAAGAAGAATGGCAAGGCCTACATTGTTGGTGATTGGCTCACCGACATTGAGAGCTCAAGTGGTGACTCCTCCGGCAATGAGAGTGATGATGAGAATGTTGCCGCCATTGCTATTGATGCTTCATCACCATCATCTTCACCACCATCTACATCCTCTACACACCTATGCCTCATGGCTAAAGGTGATCGGAAGGTACAAAGTGAGGATGAGAGTAGTGAAAGTGATAGTGAATATGAATCACCTTCTTATGATGAACTTGTAAAATTGCTAAACAAGTACACTAAGGTCATAAGAAAGACTAGAAGTGAAAATGAAAAGCTTGAACTTGAAAATGAAACTCTTCTAGCAAAGCTTAAATCTAGTGATGAGCTTAGAGAGTAAAATGAGATCATGACCACTAAGCTTAAGGAGCTCAAACTCTCTTTAAAAGAACTCAAAGAAAAACATGATAAACTTGAGAGTGTTCATGATGAGCTTATCACTAGATATAGAGCAATGAAAGAAGAACTAACAACTCTAAAAGCAAACTATGACAACCTTGAGATAGCTTATGAACTTGCAATTGATGAAACACATGTTGCTACTAACCATGTTGCTAAGCTTGATGTAGCCACATCTTGTGATGACTTACTTGTGGAGAGCACAAGCAAACGTGTTGATTGCAAGGGCAAGAAAGTGGTAGTGGCCGAGAGCTATGAGGACACTATCGAGCTCAAGGAAGAAGTTGTCATGCTCAAGAAAGAGTTGCAGAGCAAGCCAAGCACAAAACAATTGTGATTGAGTCACTTGATCAAGACAAGAAGCTTGCATATGAGAACAAGTTACTCAAGGAAGAAAATCAATATCTCAAGCTTGGTTTGTTGTTTGACAAGCAAGAAGAAGATGAGACATTCATCTTAGATGAGTTAGCTAGCAACAATGACCCAATCATCAAGAAGCTAACTCAAGAGAATAGCAAGCTCAAGAAGAGAAGGAACATCTAACCAAGGGGTTAGCCAAGTTCACAAAAGGGAAGGACCTTCAAAGTGAACTATTCATGAACACCGTCATGAAGATGGACAAGAGTGGGATTGGCTACAAGGCTCATCAAACAAAGCTCATCAAGTCACTAGCCACTCATGATCAACTAAGCAAGCCAAAGCCAAAGAGATGCTTTGAGTGTCGTCAAGAAGGACACTTTGCTAATGAGTGTGAGGCACCACTACCACCACCCTTGCCCAAGCATGCTAGACCATTTGCCTTCAATGCTCACTACATTGTAAGGAAAGACAAGAGTGGCAAGGTCAAGGTTAGCTTCATGGGGCCGCCCAACAAGCAAAGGCCAAAGAAGATTTGGGTGCCAAAGCAACTAGTAGAGAAGGTCAAGGGCCCTAAGCAAATGTGGGTCCCTAAATCTCAAGCTTGATCTCTTGTGTGTATAGGTGAACTACAAGACTGGTGGATAACATTGGGTAATTGATAGTGGTTGCACTCAACATATGACCGGAGATCCCCGGATGTTCACCTCTCTTGATGAAGATGTTGACAACCAAGAGAAGATCACATTTGGTGACAATTCAAAAGGCAAGGTCAAGGGACTAGGAAAGGTTGCTATATCAAATGACAACTCCATCACCAATGTGCTCTATGTGCAATCATTAAGTTTCAATTTGCTCTCGGTTGGACAACTTTGTGATCTTGGTTTTGAATGCTTATTCAAGAAGAAAGAAGTAATTGTGACCAAGGAGGATGACAATGAAATGGCATTCAAAGGCTTCCGACACAACAACTTATATGTAGTTGATTTCTCATCCGATGAAGTTGATGTCAAGACTTGCTTATTCACCAAGACCTCACTTGGTTGGTTGTGGCATAGAAGGTTAGCACATGTTGGAATGGGCACACTCAAGAAGTTGATGAAGAAAGAATTGATTAGAGGCTTGAAGGATGTGACATTTGAAAAAGACAAGCTTTGTAGTGCATGTCAAGCCGGCAAGCAAGTTGCAAACACTCATTGTTGACACCATTTTTGGGCACGTGTCCAGGATGGCAGGATAGGGTGGCAGTACGATGCGGGTTGCTGGTAAGGATGGTTGCCGATGAAGGAAAGGTTGAGTGTGACTAAGTCCTCAGGCAGTAATATGGTGCCGATGACCAAGTAAAAGGGTCTGCCGATGACTATGGCAAGGGGATTGCCGATGACGCGAAGGAGGAGTCCAGAAGCTGCCAGTTGTCATGTGGAGGAGTTTCGGTTTGTCACGAAGGATGATTTTATTATTTCCTTAGTTATTCGCATCGTTTTGTATACGGGTTCCGTGTAATTTGGAATTCGAATTCTAATCGTGTCTGGTCGTAGCTCTTTGAGCAGGGTATAAATATAACCCCTAGGACCTTGTAATCAGGACATCTATCAATCAATCAAACACACGTTTTACTCATATTCCAGCATTTACTTTTCGACAACTTCGTCATACGTTTTCTCTTTACGAGTTCTTAGGAATTCGTCGACTCAAGCTCGGCGTATCCTCAAGTTCCGCGTGAGTACCTCTTAGCCGTGACATCCGGGCGCATCGCTGTTGTCAGGACTAAAGTATTCGAGTTATCACCTTTGCCGATAGTAAGGTCAAATCGGCTGGCACGCCTTAACGTTTGGATCGGGTATTAGCCCTTTGTGTTTGCAGATTAGTTTTTGCATCAACACATCTTTTGGCACGCCCGGTGGGACAGATTCAAGATCAACATGTCAATCTCTGACCTCGATCAAGACAACGTCATCCCCGTGACGGAAGCTAACCTCAAGGATGAGCAGAAGCAAGCTATTGCCCAAGCCATGGAAGAGTTCAGGCAGCAATGCTTGAAGTCTTTCAGCATAAACAGGAGCGGCGAAGTGGTCCAGAAAGATGCACTGCCGGCACCACGGCAGGTCACCTTTGACGCCAATCCTGGCAAGCTTCAAGACATGGTTGATAATGCCATCAATCGAGCGTTGATTAACCAAGCTGGTGTATTGTCTAATACGGTTTTCAACGCCGTGGCAAGAACCTTCAAGGAAGGACAAATCCCGCCGGATTTTGTGGGCCCTTCCCATCATCAACCCACGGCACCAGAGGTCACGGCTCCATCGGCTGCCTTGACAAGTGCGAGTGCACAGTCTGTCGTTCCTCCGAGTACATTGGGGACTACTGGCACACTATCTATGCCGATGGCAACCAACCCACAAATTTCAGTTGGGCAGCATAAACTGACAACATATATGTTGGCATCGGCAATGTCGGGGTTAACTCTTCCTCCTAACTGGTGGGGTTATGGTATGCCTCCAGAGTTGACGCCGGGAACATCACAGATAACTGACATGAGGGGCAAAACTCCTATGACATCGGCACCTTCCAATGTGCCGGTGAACCAGAGTCCTCGGTATACCACAACTACTACTGCAAGGCCTCACACTGGAAATCCTCAAGATTCAATGTTCCAGATGCCTAACGCATCGGCAGAGTCAATGCTGACGCAACAGAGGCCTATGGCCCAGTCAGGGTATGTCAATTCAATGACGGTACCCAATTACCAATCATCGGCAGCACCTATGCCGATGAACGCTAATAATGGATGGCTTGGACAGCAAGCCTTTCCACAATCGCCCCAGCAGGGTTATCAGACTACGGGGTTCCAGCAAGGGCAGGTTTATCCCGGATTCCAAGGTCAGGGAATTCCCAACCAGCCAATAAATTTTGGACAGCAACTCGGAGGACAGCCAATCAGTGGACAGCAGTTTGGTAGTCCGCAGATTGGAGGACAGGTGACCAATACGATGTTCCATACAGGTCACGTCCCAAACAGACACGTGGAGGTTCGCCACCAAGTGCCAGATCCGCAGCCGCCTCATCGGCAAGATGCCGATGCTTATTGGGCCGATAAGATTGCTGAAGTAATGAGGGAACAATTTGGGATAAAACCCAAAGTCAACACTTATTCTTATCGGACACCGTATCCTCCAGCGTATGATTTGATACCGCTTCCACATCGGTACAAGGTACCGGATTTTACAAAGTTTTCCGGACAGGACGACACGTCAACCATGGAGCATGTCAACAGGTTCATTATTCAATGTGGAGAGGCTGGTAACAGGGACGAATTAAGGGTTCGTCTATTTTCGTCATCACTGTCTGGATCGGCCTTTACTTGGTTCATATCATTACCTCCCAACTCAGTAATTACTTGGGCCGATCTAGAGAAGCAATTCCACAGATACTTCTTCTCAGGGGTTCATGAGAAGAATATCACCGACTTGGTTAAGTTGAGGCAACGTAATGATGAGTCGGTTGAGGGATTTGTGCAGAGGATACGAGAGGTC
Organism: Sorghum bicolor; assembly: GCF_000003195.3. NCBI lineage: Eukaryota > Viridiplantae > Streptophyta > Magnoliopsida > Poales > Poaceae > Sorghum > Sorghum bicolor. Next base: position 33,977,327 of record NC_012872.2, on the reverse strand, counting down.
AAGAATAAATGCTATAGCCTGGTTCTGGATGATCGGCAGCTAGCCGATTTGGCTTTCCAGGGTTTGTTGCCACATATCAGGGATAAGTATGCTTCTCAGGAGTTCGAAAGTTTAAGTCACTTGGTGCAGAGGATATCTGATCAAGACATCAAGCCTTTCGAGCCTAAGAGGGCATGGAATAAGAAAGTCTCATTTGTTGATGAAGCAACAAGCTCGGATTCCGATGAAGAACCAGTAATCGGTTTGGCAGAGTGGGTAAAAAACAAGAAGCCGATGTCTTGTCCTTTTGGGCAGAAAGAACCAGAGAAGTTTGCCTTTGACACCGCCAAGGCCGATAGGATATTTGACTTTCTACTTCAGGAAGGTCAAATCAAACTGTCACCTAACCACGTGATCCCGTCGGCAGAAGAGTTGAAGAGGATGAGATATTGCAAGTGGCATAATGCAACTTCACATGACACCAACGAGTGCAAAGTATTCAGACAGCAGCTGCAATCGGCTATAGAGTCAGGGAGAATCAAGTTTGACAGTTCTAAAGCCCAGAAGCCGATGAAGATAGACCAACATCCTTTCCCGACAAACATGTTGGACGCTAAGGGGAAGGCTAAGGTCTTAACGTCGGAAACAGCTGAGAAGAGTGCATCGGTAGATCCTCAGCATCAAGTTACTACTACCGATGCAAGAAGTAAGGGCTTGGTCCAGGAAGGAACTAGCTCAGGAAGGCTTCCTCGAGCTGGCATCGTCATAACTCATAGAAGGCCTCGAGAGAGATGGCAACAACGGGAAGATCGGTATCGGTGCCAGCAGGAAGATTATCAACGGGAAGAAGAAAGACGCCGACAAGAGTGGAATCGGCACAGGGATCATTGGAATTGCCCATTCTTCATCCATTGTTGGGAGGAAAATATCAAGCTCCCTACTGTCAGAGACTGCCCTGAATGCAACGGTTATGATCGGTACGATAGGAACGATCGGCGTTATCATGATGATGAACGGCGATTTAATGGGCCAATCAGAGAAAGGGCGTCAGTTCATGATCGGCTGGGGGGCAGGCTTAGCGTTCGCGATCGGCTCGGTGACCGTGTCCAGTATTTTCCCAGGAACCAGGAAGAGCTCGAGGAGATGGCTAATGCGCGGGTTCCCGATGAGTTCATATTTTGCAAAGATGCTAACACACATCGTATGGAGTCAAGGGAGAACCGACGCCCGATAGTAAGGCAAAGGCCACTTCCTCCATGGTGCCCTCAAGGATTAACCAAGACACAGAAAAGGAGGTTGCAACGAGAAAGGCAAGGGGAGTTAAATAAAGGAGAGAGTTCTGAAAGTCGGCAGCCGGCAGACACTAAGAGGGAGAGTCCATCGGCAGGTGTCAACATGGTATTCATGTTGCCGATGGAGTTTCTTGCACCAGCCAGTGACGATGAGTTGGGATTTTCTGATCAGATAGCTCAGTTGGCCCTGGATCCGATGACGGCTATCTTTGAGAAACCTGCCGATGACGAGAGGCAGCATCTTAAAGCTTTGTTCCTCAAAGGAGGTTGATGGGCAGCCAATGACTAAGATCCTGGTTGATGGTGGAGCTGCTATTAATATTATGTCATATGCAGTATATCGGAAGCTTGGGAGAGGGGATCAAGATTTGACCAAGACCGATATGATGCTCAAAGACTTTGAGGGAAACGTGTCTCCGGTCAAGGGGGCGATATGTGCAGAGTTGACCATCGGCAGCAAAACCTTGCCGACAACCTTTTTCGTGATCAGCGGGAAAGGTGCCTACAATTTATTATTAGGGAGAGATTGGATTCATGCCAATTGTTGTGTCCCATCTACAATGCATCAGTGCTTGGTTCAGTGGGTAGGTGACAAGATTGAGATCGTCCCAGGGGATTCTTCTTATGTTATCGCATCGGCAGAAGCGGATACTTATGAAAAGACTAGGTGCATTTCAGGAGAAGTTTGGGAGAAGGATTTTCTCAAAGTTGCCGATTATGAGATTCCACCGATCCAAGCAGTCGGTTCTGACGACGGTTTTTAATGGATAGATTCGCCGATGATGGAAAATTAGGCCAGGGATTCACATCGGCCGATGATTTGGTAGAAGTAGATATAGGTAGTGGTGATAAGCCTAGGCCTACTTTTATTAGTGCTAAATTAGATTCTGAGTGTAAACGGCAGTTAACTAATTTGTTAAAGGAATATAAGGATTGCTTTGCTTGGGATTATACAGAGATGCCTGGTTTGGACCGATCAATTGTTGAACATCGGTTACCCATCAAATCTGGATTTCGGCCACATCAGCAACCAGCCCGTCGATGTAATCCTAATATTCTACCTGATATTAAGGCCGAAATCACTAAACTTATTGAAGCTAAGTTTATTCGGCAGTGTCGGTATGCCGAGTGGATTTCCAATGTTGTTCCGGTTTACAAGAAGAACGGGAAGCTTCGGGTGTGCATTGATTTCAGGAATCTCAATAAAGCTACGCCGATGGATGGATACCCAATGCCTGTCGCCGATCTTCTGGTTGATGCTGCGGCTGGCCATCGGATCATCAGCTTCATGGATGGTAATGCGGGTTACAATCAAATATTCATGGCAGAGGAGGATATTCCAAAAACCGCATTCTGGTGTTCTGGTCATGTTGGACTATTTGAGTGGATAGTCATGACTTTTGGGTTAAGGAATGCTGGTGCCACTTATCAAAGGGCTATGAATTTTATATTTCATGAGTTCATCGGCAAGATCGTAGAAATTTATATTGATGATGTAGTGGTCAAGTCTGGAGATTTCTCGAAGCATCTTGCCGATTTAAGAAGAGTGCTGGAGTGCACAAGGAAGCATGGATTGAAGATGAATCCCAACAAGTGTGCATTTGGTGTATCGGCAGGGCAGTTTCTTGGTTTCATGGTACATCAGAGGGGTATTGAAATTAGTCGAAGATCTATTGATGCCATCAATAAAATAGTGGCCCCTACCGATAAAACCGAGCTCCAATCTTTGATCGGCAAAGTGAATTTTATCAGAAGATTTATATCGAATTTATCTGGGAGAATTCGTGCTTTCAGTCCTCTTCTGAAATTGAGAGCCGATCAGGAGTTTGTTTGGGAGAAGAACAGCAGTTGGCTCTAGACGAAATCAAAAAGTATCTAGTAAATCCTCCAGTTTTAGTTCCACCTCAACAAGGGAAACCCTTCAAATTATATTTATCTACCGATGGATCGGTTATCGGCTCAGCTTTGGTTCAGGAATTTGAAGGGAAAGAGAGAGTAATTTATTATTTGAGTAGGAGGTTGATTGATGCTGAAACCAGATATTCGGCCATTGAGAAGTTGTGCTTATGCTTGTATTTTTCATGTATCAAGCTAAGACATTACCTATTGTCGGCCGAATGTGCTGTTGTTTGCAGAGATGACGTAGTCCGATACATGCTATCTATGCCGATTATGAGTGGAAGGATCGGTAAATGGATTTTAGTGCTGTCGGAATTCGATTTGCGTTACGAATCGGCTAAAGCGGTCAAAGGGCAGGTTATGGCCGATTTTGTGACTCAACATTGCGGCCTAGTGGAAACCTTGGAAATTGCACCCTGGACGCTCTTCTTTGATGGATCTACCTGTGACCGGGGAGCAGGAATCGGCATTGTGTTAATTTCTCCTAAGGGGAGGAAGTATGAATTTTCCTTACCGATTGTTGCTACATCAACTAATAATCAGGCTGAGTATCAAGCTCTGATCAAAGGATTGGAGTTGTTAAGAGAGGTTCGTGCTGATGCTGTTGAAGTATTCGGGGATTCCATGTTGGTTATAAATCAGTTGACCGGAAGCTATGAATGCCGAAGTGAAGTTCTCATAACCTATTTCGAGAAAAGTATGCAACTGTTAAAGGAATTCAAGAACTTCCGATTGGAGCATGTTCCCCGATTGCATAATGAGGACGCTAATCGGTTAGCCCAGCATGCCTCAGGATATCAGCCAATGATTAATGCAACGTCGGCAGTCAGTGCCGGTGACTGGAGGAGAGAAATTGTCGACTATCTAGAAGATCCATCTAAGAAAGTTGAAAGACGGGTTCGATTTCAGGCGACCAAGTATGTGCTCCTTGAAAATGAATTGTATTATCGAACTATCGACGGAATTCTTCTCCGATGTTTGGGTGATGATGAAGCCAGAAGTTTAATGGGGGAAATCCATGAAGGAGTGTGTGGAGCGCATCAGTCAGCTTTCAAGATGAAGTGGATGATTCGAAGGAATGGATATTTTTGGCCAACCATACTTAAAGATTGTTTTAGATATTTCAAGGGATGTCAAGGTTGTCAAAAGTTCGGTAATATCCAGAGAGCACCCGCATCGGCTATGAATCCTATAATAAAACCTTGGCCGTTCCGGGGGTGGGCCATCGATCTGATCGGTCAGATTTATCCATCATCTAGCAAAGGGCATAAGTTCATTCTAGTTGCCACTGACTATTTCACTAAGTGGGTCGAAGCTATTCCCTTGAAGAAAGTCACATCGGCCAATATGATTGATTTTGTGAAGGAGCATATTATTTACCGATTTGGGATTCCCCAAACGATTACTACCGACCAGGGCACCATGTTCACGTCAGGGGAGTTCGATGAATTTGCAATCGGTATGGGAATTAAGGTGTTGAATTCTTCTCCTTACTATGCTCAAGCCAACGGGCAGGCCGAAGCGTCTAACAAAGGAATTATCAAGCTTATTAAGCGAAAGATTGAAGAAAATCCTAGGCGGTGGCATACATTGTTAAATGAAGCACTGTGGTCTTATCGGATGGCTTGCCATGGATCAACCAAGGTGTCACCCTATCAATTGGTGTATGGACATGATGCGGTGTTGCCTTGGGAGATTAAGGCTGGATCTAGGCGATTATCTTTTCAAGATCAATTGGCTGCCGATGATTATGCCACTTTGATGACCGATGAGTTAGATGATTTAGCAGGACATCGGTTAAAGGCCTTAATGAGTATAGAAGAAAATAAGAGGAGAGTTGCTAGATGGTATGATAAAAAAGTGAAGGCTAAGGAGTTTGCCGATGGGGATTTGGTGTGGAAGTTGATTTTGCCAGTCGGGACTAAAAGTTCAAAGTTTGGAAAGTGGTCTCCTAATTGGGAAGGTCCTTATCGGATAAGACACTCAGCTCCTGGTAATGCCTATATTCTAGAAACTCTCGAAGGAGTTGAATTTCCCAGAGCATTAAATGGCAAATATTTGAAGAAGTACTACCCCAGCATATGGATCGACGCATAAAAGTTTAAGTGCCGATAACACTCCTATCGGCTGGATTTAAATGTTCAAGGGCAGACTTAATGTTTCAAAAAGATGCCGATAACAGTCTTATCGGCTAGACTAAAAGCTAAAAGCGGAGAAACAAAGGTGTGTCGCCGATGAAAGCTTCAGATGCTCAGCAGCGCTTGGATTGCGGATATGGCGCGCAGCCGAATCTGGTTGGCTGTCTCTATCTCTTTGATATCATCATCGGCAGAACCTTCGATCGGCTTCAGCTTCCTCTTCAGTTGCAGCGCTTTGCGACCATGGACGTTTCGTTCCTGTTCAAGATGCTTGATGGTCTCCGGCAGTTGACTCTGTTCTTGTTGGGCTTGGGACAGAGCGTCTTCTACTTGCTTGAGTTCAGCCAGCAGAGCTTCTCTTTTTGCCGATAAATCAGACACTTTCTGCTTCAGTGCATCACCTGAGGACTTTAAGGTGCCGATGTTCTTATGTTTCTCATCGGCTAAGAGTTTTTCTTTCATCATCTCCTCAGAGAGCTGGATTTGAGCGGCTCTATTGGCAAGGCGTCGAGTAGCTCTCTGGTACTGTAGCTGGCGGCTTTCTAGATGTGCAGCGTGGAAGAGTGTTTCTTCAGCATCGGCAGGAATTTGGCCTCTAAGAGTCTTGAACAGGGCCTTGGCTGGGTCAGAATCGTTGACCAGTTGAGTTGTGTCTTGATGAAGTATGGCCGATAGCTCCTCCAGCTTAGCTCTGGTTTCTGCCGATACAATTCCAACTGCCCGAGAGGAGCTTGCTTCCTCGCCTTCTTCTTCGAAGATATCAATAGCGAAGGAGAACAAGCTGTTGGGAGAATCTTGTTCCTGAAAATGAAAATGAAATAGGTCAATTTTATGGTCAAAACTTCGGCAGACGATACTGATGGAAAAGTGGACGACTTACTTGCTTCAAGGCGATTTCTTGCCTTTGACTCAGAGAGGCCGATGGAGCTGCAGGTTGATCGGCAAATGTTGCCGATAGAACGATATCGCCTGAAAGAAGACAGGAAGGATTATAAGAATAAATGAGAATAAGTTTATCGATAGAAGTATTGTTGAGATATGTTACCCGGAGGAGAAACAACAGTTGTTTGAATTGAGGAGATCGCCGATGATGTAACTGTACCTGCCGGGCCAGTTGTTTGTTCACCTACATCAGCTGACATACCTGCCGTTTGAGGTTCTTCCTGTTGGGGTTCTTCCATCTGTGGTGCTTCCTGTGTTGGTTGTGGAGATAGTACTTGCTGTGCCTGGACGTCTGGAGAAGAAGGGGAAGATTCCACCGGGATTATCGGAGGAGGAGGAGGAGTTGCCACTTTCTGGCGCTCGGTTCCAGCCTAGCACCGGGATGCCCTC